>NW_027069811.1:239712-327129 GCF_002906115.3 Quercus suber
CAACCCTAATTAATTTGTCAAAGATTCAAACTGACCCCAAAATTTTAGAACTAAGCTTTGGATTTGTATAATTGTATTGTTGTATATATAGAGTATATAAGAAGTAACTGGAATCGATGCTACATGATCAAAGTAGGGATATATACCAAATTGATTCACATGGCAATTGAAGAAGAATAATATGGTGGAATGGATACACGAAAACCTAAATCTAATGGGATATATCTAGACCACAAGTGTTGTGAAATTTTAAAATACTCGCAAGTGTACGAACCATACCGAAATATAGTTTGACAAGAACGAGGTCGAACCCACAGGGACTTGAATAACGTTGAAAATTAATTAAACCTTAACCAAATTAATCCTAATCTAGTTTAATAAAAATTGGTTGTTTTGAAATTAAATAAACTAAGCAAATAATAAAATTAAGCAAATAGTTAAACTAAGCAAAAGATATAAAACAATAAAAAGATGTAAATAATTAAGGGAAAGGAATTAAGGTTTTGGAATCCGCCTTGTAAGTCATATCAGCATATATTTATGATCATTAATTTTTCCCACTCACTACATGATAATCTAGAAATCAAACTTGCTACCATGGAAAATATTATCATTAAAACTTCTATTTAAATATCTAAAGCATGTCCTTCTTCGCTTCTTAAGTATAAAACCAAATCATCAATTGTATCCGTAGCCAAATAAATCAAAAGATATATCCAATTCTAAAAACAGGGCAAGTTGGCGACTTGATCTCGCGGCTTGGCCAAGTCGCGAAATCAAGTCGCGACGTAACGGCCTGGCCAGACTGGAACTTTTGTCCTGTAGCGTGACAGCTGGCACGACCCTTCAGCTTCCCAGTGTGCTTCTCACGTGACTGCCTTTCGCGGCTTGCCAGTCGCGAACCACCCGCGAGTCCTAGTCGCGAGACTCTATTTTTCTTGCACACTCTTGAGCTTTTCTTCACATCTTCTCACACACTACCCTTACAATTTTTCCGCCTAAATACAGGCTTACTAAGTGCTAAATTACAAGCAAATTGGTCACGGAATAAAGCCAATTAGATGGTTGATTAAATTCAACCTTACACATGTGTAAGCCAACCAACTTGTTGTGAAGCGAATTTTAAGCGAAAATTCTTATGGTGGGAATCGAAATTGTTAACAAGATTGTTGATCTCTTTAATTTTCTTGAATTACCAAAGAAAACTTTGATAATTGGGGCTTCTAACACTCTCAACAATATACGTGAGCGGAATAATGTAAGCAAAATCAAACATCTCACATATAAATCACATGAAAAACACTTAATCAAGAAAGAACAAGTAGTCTCATGAAAGGATGCCAAAAAGAATGTATATCACATTTTTTATTCAGTCATATCAATATCTAAACTATACAATCTTTAAGATCAAATAAGGACTTTATTAGGACATAATGTAGGGTAAAAGTAAAGGGAATGAAATAAATATGGGTGAAGGTAAATAATAAGAAGTGTTTTCAAGATTTGTCGGAATGTCAACTCTTTTTGGAATTTCCATTCAACATTTTTTTTTCAACTCTTCTTCTTTAAAGCAGTAATCCTTCCTTCCATTTTACTTCTCAAAATTTAATGAGAACCCTTTTTATTTTCTTCTTTTTGACACTTTTCCTCTCTTTTTTTTTTTTTTTTCAATTCTTTTTTTTCTTTCTTCTTTGAATTCTCGCACATACCACCACATTGAAACAAACTGATCAAATTCCATCTTGAAACACTATGCATAAGTGTTTTAAGAAAGAAAGGCTAATTAAAAGGCTCAATGGGGTGACTAGCGATAATGTATCAAAAAAAGAAAAACACAGGTATGGCTCAAAGTAGACAAAAATGGCCTAATTTCATCTCTCAAAGACTAGTATAGTTCATTCAACATCAATGACTTCAAAATATTCAAGTGTGGCATAAAATCATTTTTTTTTTCTTGGTCAAAAGAAAGAACAATGAGACTACAACAAGGGAAATATGTTACGCACTTCCAAATGAATTTTAAGATTAGAAACAATAAATAACACTTCAAAAATAATGATTGGCTCAAAACTCATAAGGGTTATAGTCTCCACATTGTTATCATCAAGATTTTCTAATCATTTTTATCCTTCAACAACAAATTGTGTCTGAGTGGCTAGTGCATGTGCAATAAATTGAGTATGAAAGTAATGAAATTCGTTAAGCAATTTTTTTTTTTTTTTTTAACACAACAAAACAAAGCCAAAACAAAAAGATAGAAATCTATGTACATCCCCCCCAAACCTAAACCAAACACTGTCCTCAATGTTAAAAATGATACTCTCAAATATATGTCTTGAATGAAAAGAGAGCAAAATATTAATATGCAACATGAAAACCAAGTAGAAACAAGTAAGGTAAGGAGAAGGAGGAGACGTACCTTGATCAAGCTGATTGTTATAAATTTTAATTTTTATCAAATATCAGCTACAACAAAAGAAAATAAAACTAAACAAGAAAATAAATACAAAGTCTAATCTAGAGGTAGAAAATAAACAAGAAAAAGATTTTTTTTTTTTTTTGCAAAAAGATTTAACACAACTAGAGATCAATCCTGATAACAGGACCATCCAAACCTCAACAACACCATTGAGATAAATAATGCAAATTATGAATGGACTAGTCCAATGAGATTGTAACTTACCTGGGTCAAAAACATGTTGGGAGGCTTTAGCAATCTCTTCCAAGTGAATTCTATGCATAACCATAAAAGGACTAATATCCTTAATATCAGCAATTTTCCAATCTATAACTTCCTTATGCTCTTGAAGTATACTTATCAATTGGCGTTCCCTAAGGTCATCCAAATCTGAAGCTATAATGACAGGTAAGGTCTTAGAAGAACCTAAAAAGGCATTCTTAAGTGTGTCAGGTAATGGTTTCAACTCCAACTTTGGTGGTTCCGCAGCAGATGGGGGTGGGGATGAAGAAAGTGGAAAAGGGATCACTTTTGGTTGCCAACTATCAATACTTAAGAAAGGAACAAAATCTAACAATGCATTGACCTCTTCAATTGAGTGTTCAATATCAAAATTGCAACCAAAAAGATTTAAGCAAGCCTCTAGAAGATCTTCATAACTCGATTGTAGGAAAGTATCATGGATTAAACTCTCAATCATGTTAACCTCACAGATATCCTCATTGTCTAACACTTGTTTACTTATGTAGAAGATATTAAGCTCAACAGTCATATTTCCAAAAGAAATCTTCATTACACCACTTCGACAATTAATCAAAGCATTGGATGTGGCTAAGAAAGGGCGACCCAAAATGACATGGACTTGTGTACTAGCATTTAGAGCAGGCTCAGTATCTAACACAACAAAATCAACAGGAAAATAGAATGCATCCACCTTAATTAGCACATCCTCAACAATACCTCTAGGGATTTTCACAGACCTATAAGCTAATTGAAGTATCATGGTTGTGGGTTTCAACTCCCCCAAACCTAGTTGTAAATAAACTAAATATGGCATTAGGTTCACACTTGCTCCCAAATCTAGCAAAGCTCGCTCAATGAGATGGTCCCAATCTTGCATGAAATTGTAGGAGATCCAGGGTCCTTACATTTCACTGGATATTTATTCTGAATGATTGAACTAACTTGGTTTGTCAAAAATGTCTTTTTAGGGACATTTGTCTTTCTCTTCATTGTCACAAGATCTTTTAGAAACTTGGCATAAGCAGGAACTTGCTAAATTGCATCAAGAAATGGAATGCTTATTTGCACTTGCTAAAAAGCCTCCAAAATATCTCCAAATTGTGCACTTTTCTGAGGATTGATTAACCTTTGAGGAAATGGAGCTTTAGGAACAAACCTCTTATCAAGGGGAGAACTAAGATCCTAAATTGGAATTGAGGTTGAGTTGCCCTTCTTTTCTTTATGATCATCATGTGAACTGTAAACTCCTTTTTCCTCTAACATAGTATTTTCATTATCCTCCACTTCTAGCATTTTCACTTGATTATCAACTTGTCTACCAAACCTAAGGGTAGTAATAGACTGAATAGATTCATGTGCATGAGTAGAACTAGAAGAACCATTAATTGCATACTGCCCTTTTGGGTTAGGTATAGGTTAACTAGGAAACTTTCCTGTTTCCCTCTCTCCAACTTGGAGCAACCGGCCAACTTGATTTTCCAACTTTGAAATAGCTTGAGTATTTAAATGGGTGGAACTTTTTATCTCTTGAATGGCTTGGCTAGTTGATTGCACGAAAGTTTTTAGAGACTTCTCCAAAGATGATTGTTGTCATGTTGGTGCCATAAATTGAGGAGTTGATTGAGGAACGGGAGGAAATGCTTGAGTAGGTGGACGAAATTGACTTTGTTGATGCACTTGTTGTCCACCTATATTTGTGGGGGAATGGTTTTACCTCCAAGAAAAATTAGGATGATTTTGCCAATTTGGATTGTATGTCTCTGAAAATAGACTAGCAAGTGGCCTTCCATAATTATTCAATGCATTTATTTGCTCAGTATAGTATTCAGGTTAACCAACTATGGAAGAACACATTTGTGTTGTATGCATAGGACTTGCACAAATAGTGCATGTTTTACTTTGAACTTGATTGACAGAATTCATCCTTTTACCTAAAGCTAATGCTTCAACCTTACAAGTGAGATTGTCCAACCTAGCTTTTATGTCTAAATCTTCACTGACTTCATACAATCCTCCTTTCTTAATTGCAGGGGCAGATCTCTCTCTACGATTGGAAAAATCCCATTGTTGTGAGCTTTCTGATAAATTCTCAAGAAATTCGTACGCTTCATTATCCATAAGACTCAAAAATCCACCACCATTCATGGACTCAATCATGTTACGATTTGTCTAAGTCAAACCATTATAAAAATATTGTATTAGTCTCCATGTTTCAAAACCATGATGAGGACACTTTAAGATTAAGTCTGAACGGTTTTAGACCCCTTAAAACACAACCAGATTGGTTAGCCTAGATTAATTAGCCAAGTTGTTACTTAGTCAAATTATGCAATTCTAGATTAAAGCAATCAAATAATCATATCAAAATAATAAATCAGCGGAAAAATAAAAGACACAATGATATGTTCACCCAGGAAACCACACGGTAAAAACCTTGGGAGGATTTGACCTAGCTATCCTCAAGGCAAACTTGAATCCACTATTCGAAAGAATCGAAGTTCATACAGAAGGACTACAAGCTCCCCGCTTGACTTCTTAATGCTACCCACCAGTAGAACTTACTGACACGACTACGTGCAAGCTCTGAATCCACGGACTCCTTCTTTCTTGAATTCTTCAATCAGATACAAGCACCCACGCTTGATATTCTTTAAGCTTCAATGGTAGCAACCAAGTTGATCACCAAGATGTTGATACTATCTCTAACTTGAAAACCCTAAGCTTTGTGTAAAGGAAAGCTCCTCTAGATCTCACAAGAGATTTACACAAAACAGCAATGTATGAGCAATAATACAACTGGAGTAACTCTAAAAACATGGCTAGGGTTTTGCCTTATATACCTAGGGCAAAAACATAAAACCCTAAACGTTTAATGAGTTAGGGCTGAGTTGGAAATTCTATAGAAAACGCAATCTGGTCGACTTTCAATCAATCGAATCTATTCTTCGATCGATCGAGCCAGACCGAAATGCCCCAATGCATCTACAGTCTCTCGATTCCAGCTTTACAATAATTAAACAACTTTGAGCACACTATAACAAGACTAAACATATCATTTTGATCATGGTTTGCCAATATTACAAATTAGAGTTCTAAATACATAAATTCCTAAACTTTTAGAACCTAACAAACTCCCCCTTTGGCAATCCGTGACAAAACCCTAATTAAAAGCTCAAAGTTTTACAAGTAAAAAGCCCTTTACAAAGATAATGCTCATAAACTCAAATTCAACCCTAACTACTATCCATCGGTTGCAAGTGTAGACAGCAGCTTAGTTGAATCAACATTAGGTATGGGTTGACTAGGAAACTTTCCTTTTTCCCTCTCTCCAACTTGGGTTGCTAACTGGCCAACTTGATTTTCCAACTTTGAAATAGCTTGAGTATTCAAATGGGTGGAACTTTTCATCTCTTGAATGGTTTGGCTAGTTGATTGCATAAAAGTTTTGAGAGACTCCTCCAAAGATGGTTGTTGTCTTGGTGGTGCTACAAACTGAGGTGTTGATTGAGGAATGGGAGGATATGTTTGACTGGGTGGACGAAATTGACTTTGTTGATGCACTTGTTGTCCACCTACATTTGTGGGAGGATGGTTCTGCCTCCAAGAGAAATTAGGATGATTTTGCCAATTTGGATTGTATGTCTCTGAAAATGGACTAGCAAGTGGCCTTCCATAATTATTCAGTGCATTTGCTTGCTCAGTATAGTATTCAGGGTAACCAACTGTGGAAGGACACATTTGTGTTGTATGCATAGGACTGGCACAAATAGAGCATGTTTCACTTTGAACTTGATTGACAGAATTCATCCCTCTACCTAAAGCTAAAGCTTCAACCTTACGAGTGAGATTGTCCAACCTAGCTTTTATGTCTAAATCTTCATTGACTTCATACAATCCTCATTTCTTAATTGCAGGGCAGATCTCTCTCCACGATTGGAAAAGTCCCATTGTTGTGAGCTTTCTGATAAATTCTCAAGAAATTTGTAGGCCTCATCATCCATAAGACTCAAAAATTCACCACCATTCATGGATTCAATCATGTTACGATTTGTCTGAGTTAAACCATTATAAAAATATTGTATTAGTCTCCATGTTTCAAAACAATGATGAGGACACTTTAAGATCAAGTCCTTAAATCTCTCCCAACTCTCATAAAATTTCTCTTGTTCATCCTGATAAAACTCTGCAATTTCTCTCCTCAAAGCATTGGTCTTGGCAATTAGGAAAAATTTAGAGAGGAATTTTGTAACCAATAGTTCCCATGAAGTGATAGATCCAGGTGACAAAGAATTAAGCCATGCTTTTGCCTTATCCTTCAAGGAAAAAAAGGGAATAAACGCAAGCGAACAGAGTCATCAGAGAAATTCTGGAACTTACAAGTAGCACAAATCTCAAGAAAATCCTTTACATGTATATAAGGGTCTTCTCTATCCAATCCATGAAAAGTGGAAAGAAGATGGGTTATCTGTGGTTTCAACTCAAAATGTGCAGCAGTGGTTGCAGGCAATACTATGCAAGATGGAGGGTTGGTGGTTATGGGTGAGAACAACTCCCTAAGAGTCTTTGAATCATCTCCTGTTTCTCCCATTGTGAATGAATAATTAAAACTAACAAGACGATTGTCTTTATCATGTATCCAAGTTCTCATACACCAAGCACAAAGAATTTTTTTTTTTTTTAATTTAAAAAAATATATATAAATTTTAACTACAACTAGTAGAAGAAAAAATTCAATTAAGACCTAATTTATTTTCCTAACCAAGTCCCCGACAACGGCGCCAAAAACTTGTTGTGAAATTTTAAAATACTCGCAAGTGTACAACCGTACCGAAGTATAGTTTGACAAGAACGAGGTCGAACCCACAGGGACTTGAATGAATGTAGGAAAATTAATTAAACCTTAACCAAATTAATCCTAATCTAGTTTAATAAAAATTGGTTGTTTTGAAATTAAATAAACTAAGCAAATAATAAAATTAAGCAAATAGTTAAACTAAGCAAAAGATATAAAGCAATAAAAAGATGTAAATAATTAAGGGAAAGGAATTAAGGTTTTGGAATTGGCCTTGTAAGTCATATCAGCATATATTTATGATCATTAATTTTTCCCAACTCACTACATGATAATTTAGAAATCAATCTTGCTACCATGGAAAATATTATCATTAAAACTTCTATTTAAATATATAAAGCATGTCCTTCTTCGCTTCTTAAGTATAAAACCAAATCATCAATTGTATCCGTAGCCAAACAAATCACAAGATATATCCAATTCTAAAAATCAAATCATAACTTGTATCCATTGACAGACAAATCACAAGTGATATCCAATTTTATAATCAAGAATTAATAAACCAAGCATTCAATTAATTAAGACAAATCCTAAATTATGAGAAAAACATGATTGAACTCATATCTAGAATCTCATCTTAGTCAATTGATATGAAGCAAGAACAATTTAAATCATTAAAGAACAACTATTGTGGAAAAAATCAAATCACATAAATATTACTGATTATCCTTAACAAGGTTTCATCCTCAACCCTAATTATAAATTTAGCTACTCATAATAATTGAAAGAAAACAAAAGAATAAAATACTAAACATTAAACTAGACAAATAAAATAGAGAAAGAAATAGTCACAATGCTATCATGAAGAAAAGCTACAGAGAAGCCACATGCGGCACTACCTCTTGCTCCAATTTTCTGTTTTGCATCTCAGCCCTAGCACTAGCCTCGACCCCTTGAATTTTGCCCTAAAAAGCCTTTAAATAGGTCAAGGAATCCTATTACAAGTTGAATTCCCGTTTAAAGAAAATTCCAGATTTTTAGGCTTCACTTAACCGACTATTTCGGCCCATTTAACTTCAGAATTCGGGCTCCTGGTAAACTACAGAGTTGTAGCCCTTTAAGTTAAAGTTCCAGCCCAACTTGAATCATCTCGATTGAACATCTGAGCCGAAAGTTATTCCAAAAATACTAACTGATGTGCAGGCTGGAATCCTAATCCGAATTGGACTTGGATTTGGTGCAAATTTCATTTGATTCCTTACTCCAATTGGACTTAAATTTAATATTCATGCCTGGCTGGATGTAAGTTGGCTTGATTCAATTAGCCTAGCCCCACTTTGCATGTAAAGCCCTTGTTACCTGCAACACAAAGATATTACATAATCAGTCATAAAATAACATAAAAGTATGGCTAAATATGTAGATATGTGAGTATTTTATTGTATATATTTCATACACATCAACAAGTTTGGTAGGTCTAGCCATAATACTCTCCAATAGCAAAGCTGATTTACGAAGTCCAGTCCGTGAGAATACTATAGTTGGGCGGAAATCTTCCAAACTAATAAGTACCAAACACCTCTCTCAAGAAAATTCTCCAAGCCTTGAGCCAAAATCTTTTCTTTTTCTATTTTTGCGATGGCAAATGGCAATTAGACTTGTAAAGTTGTAATTGTGTTGTCTGTAAATTGTCTTAAAAGTGATCCATGACCGTTCTTTGTATCTTGTCCCAGCCTAGGGACAGAGCTATTCATAACTGGATAGAGCTATTCATTGGCATTGGGTGCAATGCCCCCCCGAATTTTATAATTAAAAAAAAAGTACTAATTTTAGTAATTTAGTTCAATAAAATTAAGTTTATCCCCCCTCTTTAACAATGTCATTAATCATTTTAAAGGCCATTAAAAAAGTTATATATATAAAATAAATAAAGAAAATTAATAAACCCAAAAAAATTAGGACAAGAACAAAAAATATCAGTAATAAAGCTTAAAAAACAAAACAAAACAAAAAAAAATTAAGCTCAATCAATCAATTTTACCCAAAACAAATAACCTAACCTTTTAAAAAATTTTAAACAAAATAATTTTGCCCTTACCCAGTAGCAAATGCACACATAAAAGACACACGAAAGCCTACTAAGTAGCCTACTTGAGAGAAGAGAAAGTGAGAAACTATGTCATCAAAACTGACATTCACCAACAAAAAAAAAAAAAAAAAAAAATGGAAGATGAGTACGGATTCATTCATAGATGATTTTAAAGATCTATAAAAATTCCAAGTTTCCCTTTTTGTATTAAGAAACAATGATTTTGTATCTTTCTCTTCGTTGACAGTTTGTTGATACCAAATGAATACTTATTTGGAGTTTTATAAGGATTTTTTTTTTATATACTTCTATTTCCTAACTCCAAGTTTTGGCTTTGTCCATATCTTGTCCCCATCATCCTTGAAGAGATGGTATTGAAATATATATTTTTAAATGGAAGGACTTGTAACGGTGTCGTCATTAATGGAAAATATGGCAATTAGACTCATCACATAGAAGCATAGTTTTTTGTTTGTGTTTGGCTAGGTGAGAAACAATGAGAAAATGCAGTCATTAAGAACCCATTTTTTTGTGATATATGTCTTTTTTCCCCCTAAAAATATGAATATTTCTGTGCCAGATTATTTGATGCTAAAATTATACCATTACAGCACTCTTTTAGATGCATAGGATAAAAGTTAACAGAGGTTAATGGAAGGACAAAACTTTTCGGACAAAAAACAAATTTCGTACAAATTTTAGAGATGAAAACACTATTTTAGCCAGTCTAAAAACTAGTATATGTCAATTTTTAAGAAACTTCACAGCACATTGTCATGAAATAAACACACACACACACAAATATATATATATATATATATATAAGGCTAAAATGAATAAATCAAAAGTTACATGAATTAATTGAATTTTAAACAAAGTTAGAACATGTCATTTGTAATTTAAACCATATGAGCCATAGAAATAGTTTTTATTATTCAAATTATTCAAATGAACTTATGTCGTACATGCGCAACACACAGGACATTGACATTGGATAGTTATTCTTAAAAGAAGAATGTATAATAGGCATTACCCACACAAGAAACAGTGATATTATTATTAGCATTCAGTGGTAAAGCGAAATAACAGAAGACAGAACAAACTCTTCATGAAAGTGTTAGAAGTATTGGTTAAATGATTATATTTACCATATCCCAACAGCTTAAGCTTTTGGGACAATTGGTAGTTTAACATGGTATCAGAGCATGAGATCCTGAGTTCGATCCTTGTCTCCTCCACTCTACCTCCCATTTAAATTCCCACGTGTTGGGTCTCACCTTTTAAAAGGTAGTTTCGGCCCACACGTGAGGGGGAGTATTAGAAGTATTGGTTAAATGATTAGATTTACCATATCCCAACAGCTTAAGCTTTTGGGACAATCGGTAGTTTAACAGAAAGCTGAAACAATGTTTCAAACAGCCAGTGCCCAAATATAAAATAGACGACCCTATTAGGAACAAGAGGGAATCACAAGCTGATCAGACGCAGTGGACTTGATCTATTGAGTTACGAAAGGTTTAATAGTACTCCAGATAGACAATCCAAAGACTACAAGCCCAACAACAGTTAGAGTGCCTCTCCAAAGATTGGAGAAATAGGTACTTGTCAAGGTTCCCATATTATGGTTGTAACAATTCTCATAGTGCTCATTAAGCTTTTTAGCCATTTCTCCGTAATAGGAATGATTTTCCACAAATATTTCATGGCCTAGGTTGTTTACCATAGTAGCAACATCTTCATTGCTGCCTAACAAATTAATTATAATCTTATTTTCAACGAACAACTCCACATCTTCTCTTGTGTTGATGAGATAATCCAATAGCATAATATAGTCGCATATATGAGATTCAGATGGATAATGGCATTGCTCCAATGCCATGAGGTTTCGGAACCGGATCTCAGTTGCATCATCTACTGATGTAGGACACAATTTACTATTTAATTATTGTAATTTATTATTTTTGGTATTTTTTATGTAATTTTCGTTATTTTAGGTTTAGGTGTTTTATTTCCTTATTTTTAGGTGCATTTAGTGCTTTTTAGGTCAAATTTGATTACTGTTATGATTAAGTATCAATTAGCAATTATTTTAGATTATATTTTCTTGTCAGTCAAGTTTTAAGGAGCCCTTAAATAGGCCTTTAATTCTGTAAACGTTTTTCATAGTTTATTATCAATAAAAATTCAGACTTGTGTCTTTTGTATTCTCTGGTGGATTCCAGACCTATCACCTTGTGGACTCAAGGAACTCCTCGTGGATTCGAGGTTTACTATTCAGGAACTAACAGTTTAGTTTCTGTTTCATCAAGAGAGCATCGTGTGTGCTCTTCTTCAAGCTTCCGCGACATCAGTTGGTATCAGAGCCTTGACTTACCCTGGTCTGATTGCTAACCGACGAAACAGTAACCACCACCACAACAACGACGAACAACTTAGCGAGTATTACATAACGTACAACAAGCACTTACAAATATCTATGCTAGGATGGTGCCGTTGAAGAATGGAAACAATAGGGATAACTGCAATGGAGACATAACTCACAGGCAACCTATTGGTAAGCAAATTTCATATAGACCTTATAAGAGAATTGCAAGTTTTATTGGTTATTTTTTAAAAGAAGATTTTCTTGATTGGTTACTTGATCTAGAGGATTTATTTGACTATGAGAATATTTGCTATGAGAGAAAAGTTGGACTTGCTTTGTATAAACTTAGTAAGTATGCCTTATGTTGGTGGGAACGAGTACAATCTGATAGAATTCGACAAGTTAAAGACAAAATTTGTTCATGGCCAAGGATGAAAAAGATGTTTGCTATCAAATTTTATCCTTTGGATTGTGAAGAAATCTTGTCGTATACAATACAAGATTATTATTGGCCAAGAAGTTCATACTTGAATTATTTTGAAGGGCCAAATATTCCACCGTTAAAGGAAGAATTGAATATGGAAGAAAATATAGAGATTTCTAAGGAAATTAATGAAGGCCTTGTTATGGAAGAAGAACCTGAAATCAAGATTGTGGAGAAGATTAATGAAGACCCCATTATAGAGAAAGATTTTGAGGTTGAGATAGTAGAGACCATTAAAGAAGAAATTATAGAGGAAGTTGTCAACGATTTCGATGAAATCAAGTTAGATGATTGCAACATTCAAACTCCTATTATTTTATTGGGAGACACTGAAACAAAGTTTATTGATTTTATTGGGGTGGAAAGATTTGATTTGATCATTGACTCATATTTGGTGAATATTGTCAATTACATGAAGATCAAGGGAGAATAAGTTCAAGTTGCCCAATTAATGACTTTTAAGTTTGGCAAGAAGACAAAGAAGATGAAGTATTCAAAGTATTTGTTCTCTTGGCATGGGAGATTTCAGATTTCAAAGATGAACTCGTGGACGAGTTTGTTTCAAGTGGAGGGGTCTGATGTAGGACACAATTTACTATTTAATTATTGTAATTTATTATTTTTGGTATTTTTTATGTAATTTTCGTTATTTTAGGTTTATGTGGTTTATTTCCTTATTTTTAGGTGCATTTAGTGCTTTTTAGGTCAAATTTGATTCCTGTTATGGTTAGGTATCAATTAGCAGTTATTTTATATTATATTTTCTTGTCAGTCAAGTTTTAAGGAGCCCTTAAATAGGCCCTTAATTCTGTAAACGTTTTTCATAGTTTATTATCAATAAAAATTCAGACTTGTGTCTTTTGTATTCTCTGGTGGATTCCAGACCTATCACCTTGTGGACTCAAGGAACTCCTCGTGGATTTGAGGTTTACTATTCAGGAACTAATAGTTTAGTTTCTGTTTCATCAAGAGAGTATCGTGTGTGCTCTTCTTCAGACTTTCGCGACATCATCTACAATTAACGTTGGGACCTTCAACAAAGTTTGCATACATTCCAAGCATGGAAAGCATTTTAAGCACGGTAAGCAATTTAAGAACCACGAGATATTGAAGCAAGGAAATATTTCCAATAGCCGCAACTTCATGAATTGAATGTCAAGTAACCTACTCACTTTATCTTTTCTGAACATTACTCCTGCCACGAACAGCTTTGTTGCACTATATAGATGAGTAATAGTGCTCCCCTTCTTGTATTGAGTAGATGGACAGTAGGAATATCTGACCAAATCAGTAAAATGTTTTACTTCCTTCCCAGCTGGTATTTTTGACTTAGAAGAAGAAAAATACCCACAAGCAAGATCAAGAAAGGAAATTTCATTTTTTTTCTCAGAATAGGAAATTTGATCATATCACTCCTTAAGAATAAAAAATGGAAGTTGGTTCTCAAGTAACATCAAATCTTGCTCGATGCCATACTCTAGCCACGGTTTACTTAATATATAATCCTTTTCATCTTCTTTCTTCGCATCATTCTTCAAGAAGGGCTCATTTTCTTGACTCCTCAAGTTTGGCTCATTTTCTCGACTCCTCTTCTTATTTTCTCGACTCCTCAAGAAGAGCTCAATGATAAAGGTTGAATCCAGTAGAACCATTTTCACGAAGTCTTCGCTGTTTAGTTTAGAGATCTCTGCATAACAATGGCGAATCTTTACTTCATTTTCTTCAATGATCCTAGCTATTTCCTTTTGGCATTTTCCAGTCCTATAACACAAATCCTTGAGGTATCTCACTTTCAACAATTCTATATCCCTCGGTACGTTTTCATTTTCCTCGTCCCTTAACTCTTTTTCACCCCTCAAATCTTTTTCACCATGGTGAAAAGGGCCTATTGAGATTAGCTTTGGAGTATAGGCCTCTTTGTTTACCTGGCGAAGCATCTTGGGGACCTTGTAGATGCAACACTCACGCCACTGGACTGGCTCCATGACTAATGGAACGTCAATGATCAACTCTTCACACATAAGATTGTTTTCCATGACTATTGGAATGTCAACAGCACTAGTGAGCACCATCTTCGAAACTTCATTAATCTCCAAGTTCATTTTTCCAAATGAAACGAAAACAATAATCACTAAAATTTGGAAAAATTTAATTGTTTTTCAAGAGGAACCATTTGCAATAGCTTAGATTACTATACCTTCTTTAGCCCTCAGGGGATGATATGCTTATCTTCTAACTCTATTTCATATTGGGTATTTTCATCTTTGCAAAAGAAAAGAAAAAAAATTAGTAACAACTAGAGCGATCCTCACTTGAAGATATTCAATTGTACACGAGAAAAACACATAATATTATTAAGGAAAATGAATTTTAAAACTTATCTAAAAATTAATAAACAAAAATTTATTTTCTTAAAAAAAATGTGTATTTGTGCTTATATATAGGAAAATTTTCCTATTGCGCCATTGTATATTATACGATTAAAAAGAAAACATTCAAGCTAATGATAAGATTTTGTTATAGTAGAATGGTTTTAGTTTTTAATGTAGCCATCACGATTGTCAAAACTCAATAGAGTACTTCATGTGAAATTTGACGCATAAAAATTACAAAAATGATGATTGATAATATATACATTAACTTGTGCCGAGGAACGTAAGAAAGTCAAGCTCATTACAAAAGTCTTCAGTAATTAAGTAACTTGATATTAGGAAGGTGCAATATCAAATTAGAGCCAGAAAATAATTCACCTCTTAAAGCTTTTAATTTGGGAGTAAATCAAGAATATAATAGTATCAAACATTTGAAGAAATATTTAGTAAACGTCCTTACTCAGTTGAACATATGTATTTTCTTGAAAGCTTGGACTTTTATTATGTCTTTTCTTGAAAGTTTAACAAAAATTATTCGTAATGAAACATATTTATTCAATAACTATTAATAAATAAAAATCCTAATCAACAACTGTTAATAAATAAAAAATTAAATTAGATAACTTTTAGAAAATAACTTATCTAATTCAATTAGAACTTATTTAGAGAGGATAAAAATTTAATTTAATCATATTTTTTTGTGTTATTTTACTCTATCCAAAAATATGATGAATTCTAAATAGTTTAAAAATACATAATTTAAATAACATATTTAAGGGATGACATGGAACATTTGAACATTTGAATACATAGTCCTTACACAATTGAACATTTGAATTTTCTTGAAATTAAGCTCGGACTTCTATCGGGTCTTTTCTTGAATGTTTGACAAAAACTACTCATATATGATACACATTTAATTAATAACTATTAAAAAACACAATTTTAAATTAGATAATTTTTAGAAAACTTATCCAATTCAATTATAACTTATTTAGACGATAAAAATCTAATTTTACCATATTTTTTAAGTATTATTTTTCTCTATCCAGAAATATGATGAATTCAAAATAAAAGTTTAAACATACATAGCTTGTTACTATTTGTTACTCTAAAAACCAAATTAAATAATAATTTAAACGGATGACATGAAAAAACTGATTTTCAAAAACTTATGTTGCAATATAATTAGAAGAAGTGAACCATAAGTCAAAAATTTTCATTTTATATTATTATAAAAATATAGATATATAATATCATATTCAAAATTATATAAACTGAACAAAAATCTGTTTGTATCAACTTTAAAGTTTCATAAAAAAAAAATGAGTTATTTTTCAAAAACTATTTTCTATAAAATTATAGACAAAGTTTAGCTACAAAATTAATTATAACCTAAGATTATAACCTTACCCAATAAAATAAACATTACTACATATTTTGAAAATCTAACCATTGAATTACATATTCTTTACACTCTTAATACACATGTCAAATTTTGTGTCAATCAAATATTATTTACTATATGATCTATAAGCTTATATTTTATTCATAATTTTAAACTATAAAAACTTACAATTTAAACAATTTATTGATAACATAACTATTGATCTTTAATTTTCTAAAAATTTTGCAAGCATAAAGGATATAAGAAGAACATGTAATCTAATGGTGAATTTATCCAAATTCACCACCAATAAAAAGATATTGAGGAAGGTTGTAGCCAAAGGTTACAACCAATTTTGTAGCTAAATTTTGTCCTAAAATTATTTCATTTTCCAATGTTTAGTAGCAACCTTAAATGTGTTGGAAAACAATCTTTTAACTTTCCTTATTTAACTTATCATGAAATATAATTAGTGAAAAAAAAAATCTCTAATAAATAAATCATTAAGAAAAATAAGAGAATTTCAAAAGAGATCTATTAATAAATTTGTTAACAAGTGAAAATATTGGTGAGTTATATTTGTCTGCATAACTAAAAGTTTTCAAATAAGTTTACAAATAAGATAAAATAATCTAACTAACGAACTAAATTATATATATATATATATATAAACTTTTTCCAAATGAATGTATCACCAACAAAAGTGTATTATCATTAGTTGTTACAATTGTTTCCACATACAGAAATTTTTCAAAATTAATACTAATAAATCCTACCCAAGACCATCAATTTTGTGAGAAATATTAAATTGATTAATCATATTATTAATTCAAAATGAGATGCTGGAAAAAATTAAATACATGAAGTGAAATAGCCTAACCAAAAGCTAAGACACCATTTCCTTATTTAAAACACACACAAAAAATTAATATAATTAATCTTGTAATTATAAAAAGTTAAATACATATTCTTTAATAATTTGATATCAGAATAAACATTGTTTAAAATTATCACCTTAAAATCCCAAAAAAAATTGATAATCCCTCGTATTTTTAATAAAGTTATATGAGAATCATTATTTAAATTTTATATGTAAATGTTAAAATCCCACTTTCAACAACTAAAAGTTTTTATATGTAACATTAAAGAGCCGTCTCAATTATACTGACCACTCTTCTTTATGAGAAGAAGCAAATTTCACCTCTCATTGTTGCAATTATCGAATTATTCTGTTAAAAAAAAAATCCAAGAACTCACCACTATAATGTTTATTAATTTGTGAAATATGAAAAAAAATACTACTATAAATTTTTATTAATATTAGTTTCTGAAAAATGTTAAAACTACTATAAATTTTACCACTAACATGATAAAGATGTGATTAGTGCCAGTACCCTAATAATTAATAAATAACTATCTTAATTATTTTTTGATAACTGGTGACATATAAATTTATAAGTTTTATATATGTTGGAGTTTGATAAATAGTGATACTTCAATTTCCATAATTTATGGGATTCTAAACTTTCACCTAGAAGATATGAATTTAAATTCAAAGCGTCTTGCACTAAATTAGAATTGTATCAAATCATGGTTAAAACTAGTGAACTTTTCTTTCTAGTCTCTACTCTAATGGTCACGTGGGTAATTTAAAAAAGATTAAAATAAATAAATAAAAAGATAAACTTATAATTTTTTTTAGTGATAATTTCAACTTATAGCGCCCATTCTAAAAAGTGAAATAAACTTACATTAAAATCTCAAGATTTCAATAAAATTAAATTTTTAAGGCTATTTGAATAATAAGATCTAATTTATCTTTCTCTCGAAAACAATAGATATAATTTATCAAAAATTCAAAAAGACAGAAGTTTAAATTACACTCATGGAAATTATAAATTCTGAATAATAGAAAGCCTTACCAAGGAAATAAATGCTTTTATTATTATTATTATTTTTTTTTTTTGGAGGAAACAATAATACTTATTAATTAGAACACACGAATATAGAGTTTTTTAAACAGGCTTATAATATATTATATAACTAAAATACCACTACAAAACTACCTAACATTTGTAGTAGTAGCCTTGAGACTTGAGAACACCACTTGAACACACACACTTATATAATTGAGTTTCTCGATGGTGATACCAAACTGTCTTCTTGCAATCCTATTTATAGATAGTATGTGTGAATCTGTGATCCTCTCTCTCTCTCTCAGACACACAAGCACAAATCACGTTATGGTGCGGACAACGTAATACAAAATTATTATAGTTAGTGCATTACTGATCATGCAGATTTTACATAGAATTTCAACCTAAACCGTGTTCGTGAATGAATTTATATTACACGTAAGACATCAACAACTAAATTTCGAGATGATGTCCCAAGCTAATCGAGTTTATGATTAGCTTTGGTTTTATTTAGATTCATTGCTTAAAGTGGTCTCATGGAACTGAATTCGGTCCTACATGATCAAGGTAGGGATACATACCAAATTGGTTATCTTCACTTGCGTAACACATTACAGCTGGACACAAAGTCCACACTTTTTGTCCGCCATGAGAGGAACTACAGTTGGCTAAATACAATTCTCTTAACCTTGGGCCCAAATCTTTCAAATAATAATATTTTAAAAAAAGGTAAAATAGAATCAACATTCTCAGAGTTTTGGGCTAATACTAGACAGATTCAAGACATTTTAAAACTCACTAATTTGATTGGCTAATATGGCAAAATACCCCTTCCAGCCAAACTTTCCAGCAAAATGCCCTCTGTCTGAAACTATTTAGGAATATACCCCTATTTTGAAATACTATTTTTTTAAAATCGAGTTTCAATATAAAACTCGATTTTTAGAAAATTGAGTTATAGCAGAATTAAACTTAAATAAATAAAAAAATTTGTGGAACTCGAGTTCCATTCAAGGAACTCGAGTTCATGCAGGGACGGAACTAGGATTCGTAGTTGGGAGAGGCCAAGCTTACTATAAGTTCATTGAATTTCATGACGTCTATTAACAACTTAATCACATATTTGTGGATAAAATATATAATCATGTTGCAATGAACTAATACTTATTTCATCAATAGCAATTTTTCAAAATCTTGTTCAGTGATTTTTTGAAAATAGGATATCAGTAATAACTTTGAATTTATTTGTTTTTTCTTTCAAAAAATAAAACATTATAGTTGATTTTTCCGTAATCTAGAAATCATATAAAAAAGTCATATAAATTATAAGGATTTATTTTACATCTACATAACTTTCAAATAATTTCTTGACTTACAAAGTCATGAGATTTTATCCAACGTAAAAATCAATGTTTATTTGGTTTTTGTTTGGAACTACTTTTTGGAACAATAGATTTATAAGATAAGGAAATAATGAAGTATCTTAAAATTAATTAAATAAATAGTAGAATGAGTACTCTTCATGTGTTATTTAGACATACCTTACACCCTTTTCTTTTTTCTTTTTCTTTTTTTTGGGATGAGTACAGCTTTTATCATTAGTTACTTCTTTTGAACCAAAAGTTGAGACATATATATACTCCATCTAGCACAATAGCAAACACGTGCCACAACCCCCTTTACCTAGGCATTCACAAGTTCACTATTCACACAAAACAACACAATTGTTTTATTTTTATTTTTTCTATGAAAACGATAGCCACAAATTCACACATACACTATCAGTTACTAGCCAGCATTTATCAGATAAAAATTGGCAAAGGATCTACCTCATGGGCTCACACAACACATCTTAGAGAGAGCAGAGAGAGGATTGAGATGAGATTTCAAATAAGAGAGAGGTCAAATTAGAGAAGGAAGAGCCTAGTCTGCTATATTGCCATAAGGGTATTCTTTTTATTTATATTTGCGATTTGTTTGATTGGTTTGTTTGAATGTGTTTTTTTTTTTTTTTTTTTTTTTTTTTGGGATAACTGGGCAAAAGGGTAGGTCAGATATTTTTTCTACTTGGGTCAATTTGTAAGTTTTTTTGGAGAAGGGGGCCAAGTATATAAATTTTGGGATCATATTTTAAATTTTTTTTATAAACATACAAAATTAAAATTTTAAAAAACTTTTGGGGGGGGGGGGGGGCATGGCCCCCTCAGTCCAAACATAGTTCCGTCTCTGAGTTCATGGAACTCGAGTTCCTTGAAAATGTTCAAGTGGAACTTGAGTTCCATGAACTCGAGTTTTTTGAATGGAACTCGAGTTTCATGAACTCGAGTTCCACAAATTTTTTTTTTTTTAAGTTTAATTTCGCTATAACTCGATTTTCTCAAAATCGAGTTTCAAAACAAGAGCATATCCCTAAATAGTTTCCAGACAGTGGGCATTTTGCTGGAAAGTTTGTGAGAAATGGGTAAAACCCCATTTTGGCCTAATTTAATTCCTAAACTGTTATTATTTTTTTGCTCTCAATCATGGTGATTAAGAACTAAATTGATCAGTTTTAAAATGTTTTAGATCTAACTAGCATTAACCCAAATGTCAAGATTGTTAACCGTAATTTACCAAAAAAAGGGGGGGGGGGGTGGGGTGGGAACTTGTAATTTGATTAGTTTAACTCTCTGTTTTGGTTCACCCATTTGCACAGTTACACTTACAGCCATCTTTTAACTCAATCCAAACAAGGTGTTATTTTTTTGTTTTATTTTTTTTTTAAATCCAAACAAGGTGGTTTTGATTGGCTTTGCTGGATGTTCTGGCGTGAATGGAAAAATTTTGTTTCCAAAAAGCTCATAACCTCTATATTCTCATGGCATAAAAGTAATAATAATTAAAAGATTATTGCTGTCCAGTTAAATGGTTGTGGAAGAAGAGAAGAACCCCACCAAACTTCGCATCGAAATGTTCTTAATAACTTCCTATGGTATTAATTGTTACCTTCACAAAGCTCCATTTTTCTTGTAGAAAAATAAAGAAATGGAGGAACTTCTATACATTGGGGTTTTCTGTATTGATCCTTAGGAACATGATACATGAATGAGATTATTATTACTATAAAATTGTGATTTCCAACTATATTGTGTTGGCTTTAATTCCGTGCCAAATTTGATTGTATTTTCTTCAATAATTTTCTCTGTATGTATGTGGGTTTATTTGTAAGGGATGAGTGTAAGAGATCGGTGAAGAATCAAGCTTCAAGAGTTGAATTTGTGGATTTCACGACTAGCTCACGAGTAGCTTGTCAGAAGCAACTCGCAAAAAGGCTACTTGTGAAGCACATGACTGGAAGACGAAAAGTAATGTTAGGTTGTCATTTTCATGACTGTCTCGTGGGAAGGGCCAACCCGTGAAGGACTTGTGAAAGTCTTTGTTTGGCAAACCCTAGAAACCCTTAGGAATGGGGAAACTTCATAGAGCTCCATTTTTCTTGTTGAAAAATAAAGAAATGGAGAAACTTCTATACATTGGGGTTTTGTGTATTGATCCTCAAGAACAAGATACATGAATGAGATTATTATTACAAGGAGGATTTTATACACACAATTAAATACAATGGAATTCAAAGGGTTAAATTATGGTACGAGAAAATCATGGAGTCATCTCCAATAGTAATATCTCAATCTTGAGTTCATCTTACCCTTTCAATTGAGACGAAACATAGTAAGATTGAGCTTAAGAGCAAGAAGCATGGACAGTTCACAAGTGATGTAGAAGAAATAGTACAGACTTTTCTTGAGCAGATGGATCAGAATCCAATGTGCGGGGAATTCAAGAAGTAGAAAATTACTAACAGTTTTACAATTATAATTTTTGTGCAAACATGAGGAAATTAAAAAAGCCGACTGGCCATTACTACCTGATGGTATATCTCATGTCTGTAATTCACTAACAAGCTTCCTGTTGCTCTTGTGGATTGTTTTGGAAATTAAGTTTAGAGTTATATTATCACGTACGTCCCATGCCACTATTATAGTGTTACTGTTATTCATTTTGTTGGGAAAAAAAATTATGAAGAAGAATAAAGCTATCAAAACAACGCTCTCAGGACAACATCTCCCTACTCTCTCTTTATGCTATTGGATTAAAAAGGATTGGGATGCATGCCAATCAAAAATCAAACACCGCATTGACTATTTTCTTCTTTGTTTAATCAGATTATTTATGCGAGAAGAGGAAACAACAATCATATCTTAAATTTTGTTAGATACTATACAGCTAACATTTATATATGAAAATGTAAGGTAGTTATGCTTGGTAGAAATCACTTTTTAAAAAGAAAAAAGAAAAAAAAAAATCTATGCTAGCTGGGCATTACCCTCACAAGAAACAATGATTGTTTTTCTTTTTTATAACTTTATTTGTTAATTGTCTTTTGCTAAAAGTGATTTAAAGTATATTTGTACGTACATTAAAGGAAGATAACATTTTAAAATATTGTACATAAATAAAATGAAGTAAAAGCTAAATTAAAATGTTTGTAGCAAATGGACACGAAATGACAGAGAATAGAACTTTATAATTGGTTGAAATACAAACTCTTCATATATGCCATAACAACATTTCAAACAACCATTCATAAAAAATAAATTAAAAAATATAAAAAAATTTCAAACAACCAGTGCCCAAATAAAGGGAATAGGGTAGACAAGCCAATTGATGAAAGGCTGTCACAAAGCTAAACAAAATGACTAGTTCAAACTCAATGGACTGAATCTATTTGATTACATAAGGCCTAATGGTATTCCAGAAAGTGAATCCAAAGACTATAAGACCAACAATAGTTGCAGTGCCTCTCCAAACATCAGCAAAATAGATACTTCTCAGGGATGCCATATTATGGTTGCAACCTTGGTTATAGTGCGTATAAAGGTCTTGAGTGAGATCATCGTAACAGGAATTATTTTCCACAATTTCATGGCTAAGTTTATTTACCATATTGGCAACTGCTTCATTGCTGCCTAACGCATTGGCTATAATCTCTTCTTTAACTAGCAAATCCACATCTTCACTGGTGTCGATAAGACAATCCAATAGCACAACATAGTTGCATATATAAGATTCAGATGGATAATGGCATTGCTCCAATGCCATGAGGTTTCGGAAACAGATCTCAGTTCCACCATCTATTATTAACGTTGGGACCTTCAACAAAGTTTGCATACGTTCAAAGCATGGAAAGCATTTTAAGCACGGTAAGCAATTTAAGAACCATGAGATATCGAAGCAAGGAAATATTTTCAAGAACGGCAACTTCTTGAATTGAATGTCAAGTAACCTACTCTGACTCTCTTCATCATTTCTGAACATTACTCCTGCCCCGTACAGCTTTGTTGCACTATATAGATTAGTAATAGCGCGTCCCTTGGTGTATTGAATAGATGGACAATAGGAATATCTGACCAAATCAGTAAAATGTTTTACTTCCTTCCCATCTTGTATTTTTAACTTAGAAACAGAAAAATACCGACAAGCAAGATCAAGAAAGGAAATTTCATTGTTTTTCTCAGAATAGGAAATTTGATCATATAACTCCTTAAGAATAAAAAATGGAAGTTGGTTCTCAAGTAACATCAAATCTTGCTCGACGCCCTCCTTTAGCCATGGTTTACTTAATATATAATCCTCTTCATGTTCTTTCTTCGCATCATTCTTCAAGAAGAGCTCAATGATAAAGGTTGAATCCAGTAGAACCATTTTCACGAAGTCTTCGCTGTTTAGTTTAGAGATCTCTGCATAACAATGGCGAATCTTTACTTCATTTTCTTCAATGATCCTAGCTATTTCCTTTTGGCATTTTCCAGTCCTATAACAGAAATCCTTGAAGTATCTCACTTTCAGCATTTCCATATCCCTCCGTACGTTTTCATTTTCCTCGTCCCTTAATCCATTTTCACCCCTCAAATCTTTTTCACCATGGTGAAAAGGACCTATTGAGATTAGCTTTGGAGTATAGGCCTCTTTGTTTACCTGGCGAAGTTTCTTGGGAACCTTGTAGATGCAACACTCACGCCACTGGACTGGCTCCATGACTAGTGGAACGTCAATGATCAGCTCTTCGCGTATAAGATCATCTTCAATGACTATAGGATAGTCAACAGTAGCACTAGTAAGCACCATCTTTCCTAATGACACAAAAACAATTATTTTCTCGAAGTCCATTTTTCCTAATGACACGAAAACAATAATCACTAGAACTTTAATGGAATTTCAATTTCTCCCCTTTTTGGAAAGTTCAATTATTGTTAAACCGGTCAATGCCATTGAATTACACAGCTCTTGGCCACTATAATGACATCATTAATTTGTCATATTATTTTGAGAAAATTAAACTTTACCACTTTAACCTATATCTTAAATTATACCCTAAACTTTCAAAATGCACAATTAGCACCCTAAAATATAACTCATATTACACTTTGCACCCATCATTAATTTTGTCATTATCTTGGATGACATTACATAAAAATACTCAATTACCCATCTTTTTAATCCCTTTAAAACAAATGAAAAATTACACTTTACTACTCAAAATATACTTTCAATTACACTTTACACCCCAAACTCTTTTTTTTTTAATCCAAAATAATGGTAGAATTAACGGTGGGGTACAAAGTGTAACACGACTTATAGTTTAAGGTGTTAATCATGCATTCTGAAAGTTTAAGATGTAAAATGTAATTTGAAGTATAGTTTAGGATAATAAAGTATAATTATCCATGTTATTCTAAGTGAAATGCAATAGCTTCAATTACTATACCTTCTTTAGCCCTCATGGGATGATATGCTTATCGTCAAGACTATTTCAAATACATCTTGCCAAAAACTTAATAGCCACTAGAGCGATCCTCACTTAAAGATATTCAATTGTACAAGAAATAAAAAACATATAATATTATTAAGGAAAATGAATTTTAAAACTTATCTAAAAAATTAATAAACAAACATTTATTGTCCTAAGAAAATGTGTATTTGTGCTTATAGGAAAATTTTCCTATTGCACGTTGTAATGTTTTTTTATAGTAGAATGGTTTTATTTTTAATGTAGGCATCACAATAGTCAAAAGAGTACTTCATGTGAAATTTGACACATTATAATTACAACATGATGATTGATTATATATGTACATTATATTGTGCCAAGGAACGTAAAAAAGTCAAGCTCATTACAAAAATCTTCAATAATTAAGTAACTTGATATTAGGAAGGTGCAATATCAAATTAGAGCAAGAAAATAATTGACCTCTTAAAAATTTTGATTAGGGTATCAAATATTTGAAGAAATATTTAGTAAACGTCCTTACTTAATTGAACATATGTTTTTTCTTGAAATCTTGGACTTTTATCATGTGTTTTCTTGAAAGTTTGACAAAACTATTCATATATGATACACATTTAATCAATAACTATTAATAAATTAATATTTAAATTAGATAATTATTAGAAGATAACTTATCTAATTCAATTAGAACTTACTAATAGATGCTAAAAATTTAATTTAATGATATTGTTTTAGTGTAATATGTCCTATCTAAGTTTTTAATTTTTGTGCTAAATAAGTTATTGAGGATAAGATATAAGGGAGTTGATTTTTTTTTTTAATTTCACTAAAGGAATTTAATACACGTTATACAAAAGCTAAGGGTTAATTAGGAAAAAAAAATTGCATCATTTAAATAGACGCATTTGTATGGAAAATTATTGAATATTCTGAGAGTACCATAAATACATACTCCCTCTTCTTACATAAATTGTGGGACCCACCTTAAATTTAATTAGTAAGACTCATATTTATGTGAGAGATGGGAATACTCATTTATAGTTCTCTGGGAGTACCTAGTAATTACCCCATTTGTACTGCTCAATGTGAAAACCGAGACGACCACCTTATCATTACTACTGTTAAATATTTATGTGCCATATGTAAGCACATGTTACATGCTAGTTAACATAACTGTAGTAAAATTTTTATAAAATCCTGCAAGGCCAACTCCAGCATATAAGCTAAGTAAGTAATTTCCCAAGGCCCAGAGTGTAAAAAGTTGTCCCATAATTTAGGTTGACGTATTATATTTTTACAGCAACTTAAAATAAAATATATGTAATATCTATCGATTTTTTTTTTTTTTTTTTTTTTGTCTGCAAAAGGTTGTCAATTTCTAGTTTAAAAAATAAATAGCCTATATATTCTTTTTTGCTCCCTCTCTCTAGAAGTATCTCTTGAAAATTAGTCGCAATCAAACTCATTATTTAGGATAAAGTTTAGTTACAAAATTGGTTATAGCCATAAGCTACAACCTTACTCAATATCTTTTTATTAGAAATGAATTTTGACAAATCCACCATTAGATAAAATCTTCTTCTTATATTCTCTATACTTTCAAAATTTCTAAAAAATTAAAGGTCAATAGTTATATTATCAATAAATTGTTTAAATTGCAAGTTTTTGTAATTTAAAATTATGTATAAAATATAAACTTATAGATAATATAGTAAATAATATTTGATTAGCACAAAATTTAACATGTGTATTAAGAATGTAAAGAACGTGTAATTCAACGGTTAGATTTTCAAAATATGTAATAATGTTTATTTTATTGAGTAAGGTTATAGTTTTAGGCTACAATTAATTTTGTAGCTAAACTTTGTCCCATTATTTTTCCCCTTTTACCACTAAGCTTATTCTCACAAGTCATATTTAAGTTAGTAATCTAGAACCAGTCTATTTCAAGAACCGGTAAAAACTGAAAATCGGTCTCTTTTCTGATTTTTTGACCATTTCAGCTTTTAAAGTCATGGCTTCCACAGAAAGAAGTTCTCTATAAATTAATTAATAACTCCTATCCAAGATTAACTATTTCACAATATATATTAAATAGTCATATTATCAAATGAAAATGAGTTGTTAAGAAAAAGTTGAATATAAAAACTTTGTTATTAATTTTGCATCTCAAAAATTAAAAAAAATTAAAAAAAAAAGATTTTGAATTAAAAAAAATTTAGATAGAAAATTAAATATATATTCTTTAATTTGATATAAGATAAAATTGTTTAAAATTATGGCATTAACCCTCAAATTTTCGATTATGATCTATAGAGATCTTAATTTATTTATGTAAGCTCTTTTATTTATTTATAAATACTTGTACTTTCCAAAGCCCCCTTCCTTCTCAACATATGCTATGTAAACAAATGTTTAGAATCCTGTAATGTATATTAATTTTTGCAAATTTCTTAAACTACCACAAAATTTATGATAAAAAACATAGTTTTAAAAATCGAATCTAACTGGCTAGTTCAACTAGTCCGATACAAATAGTAAAAAAATGTGGTTCAACCATAATAACCTCTAGTTCGATCGATAAATACTATGAACTGGCTACTTTTTCGATTCTTTGACTATTCCAGTTTTTAAAATCACAATAAAAAGTTTACAAATTGACAGGAAAATTAATCTAATTGATACCACTACTACAACTAAGAAATAAATATGTTAATTTTTTTTTTTGTAATCAGTAACACGTCAATTTATAATGTTTATATAGGAAAACTTGTTTGTAAAGTTTATGTAATAAAACTTGATGTATCCATATTATCATTTTTAATTTTTTTTTAAAAAAAAATCCAACAAGTTACTAAATAAGAATTTAGTTGATTAAATTATTAGAAAATCCATCATCACTTTTAATTTTAAAAAATCAAAATCTTAATTTATTAGATTCTAAAGTTTTACTGATACAAATCAGTGGATAGAGCTCACTATTGAAAACCGGCTTGTAAGGATAGAGTGTCCAAAAGCTTATAAACATATGATTTAACTTACATTTAATCTATATGAGATATTAGGATCATAACATTCAGCTAGAAGATAATAATTCAAATCTCACGTCATACACTAAATTAAAATGGTAAAAAATAAAACCCTAAACTAACAAACTTTTTTTTTTCCAGTCTCACGTTCGCTAATGGCCATGTGATTTCTAACTAACTTCTTAGGGTCTACCGAACACAGATCTAATTTTATCAAGAATTTAAACATACATAAGTATAAATTAAACTCATGAAAATTAAATTTTGCAATAATAGAAAATCTTACCAATCAAACAGGCCCGAAAACAAAAATGCTAGCTTTTACCCTTGAGAGCACCTCTTAAATACACACTAATATAATTGAGTCTCTCGTTTGTGAATTTGATAGTGATACCATACTCTCTTCTCGCAATCCTATTTATAGTACGGACAACGTCATTCTCACAAGTTTACAAGCATCTCACAAACTTTAATTTCACTTCTTTTTTTTCTTTTTTTCTTTTTTTCTTTTTTTGTGCTTTAAATTTAAAATGGACATATTTTAACTCTTCTCACAAACATAGTAGCAGTATCTTCACTATTTTGTTCCATAAAGCAAAAACTAATAACTGTCGCAGAACATTCTTAACTTGTTTACACAGCCTAGATAAAGCGACAGTCAATTATACAAAATTATCATTGTAGACAGCATAATAGCATATCAATCTATAGCATCAGGTTAAAACAAACTGTTCATGAATTTACGTAATATGTGGCCCCTCGTTGCTGTCCCACGCGTAAAACATCAACAACACATATCAAGATGATGCCCCTAATAGATGGAGTATGTGATCGGCTTAGAACAAATGGTTTTTAAGGTCTCAAAAGATTCATAAAGTTTTTGGTTCAAAATTTTTCATTCACATCTTGTGGCAATACTAAAGGACTTTACCAAAGATAAAAATAGGGTGCTCAAAGAATTCTGGATACCCTCGTTAGCAAAAATATTAGAGCAGCCCCATTTTCACCTTTTTTTTAATTAACAAAAAATGCTAAAATGCAAGTTGCACCCTCTAAGTTTAGTAAAAATTCATTTCAATTTTCTAACTTTACTTTCATTTAATTAAGTTCTCTAAATTTTAGGTTTATTCAATTTAGGCATTTTTTCCAATTTTGTTAAAAATTTCCCCTTTAAAAAAATATTATTTTCACATGAAAAAGAATATCTATAAAATTAATAAAAATATTTTATAAATTTTTTATGTAAGAAGTTTTTTAAAATATTTTTCATTAGTTAATTGAATACTTAACAACAATTTTTTAACAAAATTGGATAAAAGACCTAAATTGAATAATTTTAAAATTTAAAGAATTGAATTTCAATCAAATTTAGTGAGTGCACTTTGCAGTTTAGCCCCAAAAAAAAATGTTTGTGTGTGTTTTATTTGGCTTCATCACTTAAAGCTGCCACAATTAAATGAAATGGATGGTACATAAAAGGTCGGAATATTTACCAAATTGGTTATTTTCCCAAGCGTAACACAATAACACTTTACACTTCTTTTTTTCTTGAGAAAGTTTAACACATTACACTTGGACAAGAAGAATCAGTTGCCCCTATGGGGTTTGACTGCTGAACAAAGGAAGCTATGTTATGCGTCTAAGGAAGCTATGTTATGCGTCTAGTTGATCAGCCAGGAGAGATGTACAAAACTTAAAGCTAAGAGCACCATCATTAGGTGTGCCAAATATTTGGCATTTGGCACACCAAACACCAAAAGACTTTTCACATCATATGTTCTAAATGCTAAAGAATTTATCATAAATGAACAATACCATTCTAAATTTGGAACGGTATGGACACCTACGCTAAAAAAGAATATTAACTTTTTATTTTATTTCTCTCTCTCTCTCTCTCATACCTTCTACCTCTTATATCTATATCTCAGCCTCTCAAAAATGGGAAAAACATACAAATACATGAAGTTTTACAATTTCCTACTACTAAAAAATGAAAAGACAAAAGGCAACAGATGAGAGTTAATGTGAGAACTGCTAATGCTAATACAAAAGTAATAGAGTGAGAGAGAGAGAGAGTCTAAAATGATGATACATAAGAGAAAAATGAAGAAAGTGGAGGAGAGAGAGAGAGAGAGAGAATAACATATGAGAGCCGCTGAGTGTGCGAGCCAAGCTGCCGAAGAGAACTCATAGTCATAGTGTCTCTCTTAGTATCGATTTTTAGGAAAAATAAACTTAGAAATTATTTTTATATAATCAGTTGAATGATTTACTAATTTGAATGATTAAAGTTTTTATTTTTTGTTTTTGAATGAGCATTAAATTATGAGACCAATCACCATAGTATATATTTATCTAAAGAGCACCAAATTTACAAATTATTAGCTAGCAAAATTTATAAGCATTTAACAATTATTTTTTCATGTTTTCTATTTTACCAATAATTATATGACGGGTCTTTATCAAAATTTCTAAATTTACTCAAATAGTAGAACATAAAAATTTAATTTAAAAACAGGAATATTAGCAATAAATAAGTAATTTTCATATGCATTTTGCAAATGTATAAGTAAAAGAAAAATCAAGCGAAGGGTTTAATCCAAATAATTTTTTAGTTGTTCTTGTTGGGTCATTAGCAACAACCCACAAGTAGAGTATCAAAAACCATGAATATATAGAAAATTCCTATTCACTACTTGATAATTGTACCATAGATTTCACAAACGTCAAATTTCCTTTTTGTCTAATAAGCAAATAAATAAAAAATAAAAAAAGAAGAAGAGAAGTACATACCTAAATTACGTTGATAGGTAGAGTAGGTATAAGAAGTGACCTTGGGGAGGATTAATTTGACCACACCAAGGAAAGTCGAGAATATATAAAAGTTTCGTTAGTTATGAAATTTTAAATTGCAATGGAGTTAGATTTTTAATCAATTTTATAAGAGAATAATAATTATTGATTAATGGTGAAAAGAAAAGGTTGATAAGATGAATAGGTGATTATTAAAAAAGGAAAAAGCTGTAAAGTAGTTGCAGAACATTCTTAGCTTGTTTACAGTCTCACTGCTCGGTAGCTTCTTGTTTCAAAAAGCAGAATCAATTATACTCCCATTTTCATCTAGACCGTGAGTTCAAAATGAACAAATAGTGTGCATGAACTGTATATGTTGCAGAGCAACCAATCACTATCAAATAATTGCAGAACGGTCTTAGCTTAGTTTTCACAGTCTCATTGCGTCAGCTTCTTGCTTTTAAAAGCATAAGTCAGTTATACAAAATTATCATCATATAAAGTTAGGGCATATATAATTATCACATTTACACGTACAAACTTTCAATCTACAAAGAGCGAACGTGCATGCCACTAGGCCTTGTAACCTAGAGGCACCTAGTGTCCCTGTATACCTTGAGCTCGGGGGTTCGAGCCCCCGTATATTTACCTAGCAAAAAAAAAAAAAAAAAAAAAGCAAACGTGCATGAATGTATATTATGTGTAACACACACTAACAACTAATTTCAAGATGATGTCCCTTTCTAGGTAATCAAGTTTATGATTGGCTTTGATTTTATTTAGCTTCATTGCGTAAAGTTGTCTCAAGTAATTGAAATCAAGTTTCTAACGTGAATTTATGCTAAAACCTATCTCCTCTCCATTATTCTATTACGTTTGTAGTTAAAATGAGAATGTTAAAAAAATAAATGAAAAATACACAAAAAATAGGAATTAAAATGTAAAAATTCGCTTAAATATAAAGATAAATCTTATTCATAAAATTATTAGGAAGGGTCACTTAAGATAAGAGAGTATAGACATATTAAGAAAAAAAATTACTACTACAACAGTTAAAAAGAGTGACTTTATTCAAGTTGAGGAAACCAAAATAATATGTAAAGAAAAACGGATTAAAAAGTAATATCAATTAATTAGATTAACAAAAATGGGAGAAGCACATGCATAGCCAAGTTTGGTATGGCTAGCCATATTGCTCTCCATTAGCAAACCCGATGTACGAAGTCCAGTCCGTGAGAGAACTAAATGCAGTTGGGCCCAAATTTTCCAAACTAAGAGGAACCGAACACCTCTCTGGCTCTCTCAAGAAAATTCTCAAAATCTTGGGCCAAAATCTTTCTAATTAAAAAACCTGTCTTGTAACTGGATTGCTTCAAGGGCAGGCTGACCCAAGTACCAACCATGTTCTCTAAACGAATCTAAGCCCAAATATTCATAATTAGGATAAACAAGAATTTGGACCTCATCACGGTTGAGGCCCAAGTTCTTGTGAGCGAGCTTATGCACATCTTTTTAACTCCATCTAAACAAGGTGGTTTTGATTGTTCTTAGCAAACTTATAATTAAACCAAAGGTAGCCAGACTTACATTTCTAGACATTTATTAAGTTCGGAGGCATCACAACCTTACAAATTTAGATGTTTGGGGACATATCAAACCCAATTTGACTCTAATAGTAAAGATTTGAGAGTTTTTTAAAAAATAGGTTAAGGTAGGTTGTGGTTTAAATTTTTAAACTTGCCAAGATTTGGTTTTATGGGTTGGATAAAAATTCTATCCTTGGGAAGCTGAAATGGTGAGCCGAGTTCGTGTTAGTGAAGTCTGTGAGGAAGATTTGTTGGTTTGGCCATTCACGATAGATGGGAACTATAGTGTGAAGAGTGCGTATTGTCTCTTGGCTTCGAATGAGTGGAATGCCAATCCGAGTTCATCCACGATAACAGAGCCGAAGAAACTCTGGCAGATTCGGTCTCCAACTAAGATTCGTCATTTCATGAGGTGCGCAGCTAAGGACTCTCTTCCGACGAAGCAAAATCTCCGAGCTAGACATGTTCCCGTTGATGAGACCTGTGAGTTGTGTGGGGAGCAGAGGGAATCGCTAATGCATAGTTTATGGTTGTGACGTTGTGTGATCAGGCCCAATATGTTTGGAAATCCGATCCAAGTTTTGCTCCTCTGTATCAAAGACAGTATCGGTCTTTCATGGATTTGATAGCAGAGGTGTTGAACAGGTTTTCGACTTATCGGATTGCTTTGTTCTCCACCATTGCCTGGGCTTTATGGCAGAGACGGAACCGGCTTCGTGAGCGTCAACATACCTGGAGTCTTCCAAGAATTGGGGAGTCGAGCTAAGGAGCTGACTGGGGAATATTTTGAAGCAAATTCTCAGCCTTCTCAACGTGTACCTCGACCTGCTAGTGTGCGTTGGTGTCCTCCGCCTGAACAGCACTATAAGGGGAATTTTGATGCAGCTTTTTTTGACGCTTCGGGTTGTGCAGGGATTGGAGTGGTTTTTCGCGATCACACTGGTCAGGTTATTGCTGTATTAAGCCAAAAGATACCTTTGGTTCAGACAGTGGAGTTGGCTGAGGCCATAGCAACAAGGAGGGCGGTTGGGTTTGCTTTGGAGTTGAGTCTGTTCAGTGTTGAGCTTGAGGGGGACTGTTCAAAGGTGATTTCGGCTTTCAATGATTCGAAGAGCTGTAATACACTTTTTGGCCATGTGACTGATGAATGTAGGATAGTTAGTGCTTCTCTGAGGTTTTCAAGTCTCAGCATGTTAGATGGGAGGGAAATAGATTAGCTTATGCTTTAGTTAGAAGAGCAGTTATATTTACAGACATGAATATATTGTTAGAATTTCTACCTAGTGATTTGAAAGATGTATTCCAATTAGATTTAGCTTAATAAAATTTACTATCTTCTTTCACCAAAAAAAAAAAAAAAAAATTGAATCCAACGAGATTATGTATTTAAATAACTATTATTAATTTTGTATACACAAGAAATTAGGCTTTTATGATAAAAGTAAGTTTGTTTTTCTTTCTCTTTCAAAATATTGTTTAATTTTATGTAAAAGTCACTAATGCTAAAATTTAGATAAACAGTATTGTAGATGTTTAATTTTAGGTTGATTTGACCTTAGGGGTGTTCATCAGCTGGTGCAATTGGTTTTGCAAGAGGATTTTACGCCACGCTGCAGTTGTCAATCTTTTAAGTCGCAAATCTCTACCACGCCTTAAGAGTGATTTTCCACTTGACTTTAATATCACCCATTCAACTCTACTTATTGTTGGATAAATGGGTGGGTTTAAGTTTTTCAAATATAAATGGGCACTACAAAAAACTGGGTCTATAGCCGCGTTTTAAAAACGCGGTTATAGACACCAAAAACGCGGCTACAGGCTGTAGCCGCGTTTTGAAACGCGGCCTAAGTACCGCAGCTACAGGTCAAAGGCCGCGTTTTCCAAAAATGCGGCTACAGGTAGCACCTATAGCCGCGTTTCACGAAAACGCGGCTATAGGGCGACCTGTAGCCGCGTTTTTGGCTCTGGAACAGGAAAATTGCAGTACACGCCTATGGCCGCGTTTTTTAAAAAACGCGGCTACAGGTTGAACTTGAGCCCCCCCCCCTTTATTATCCGAATTACTTGAGAATGTTTTTTTCTTTTAAAAATAGGTAAGCTTCATTTGTTTATGGTTACCAACCCAATTCATAATCTACTAATACAAAGGTAATTGCTAATCACCAAACAATATCTAATAATTAAAGAGAGTCCATTTTAAGGTATACTTTTAAATTTGTAATATTTACTCTAAAAAGTACAAAATAATCCTTTCCAAATAAAAAGGATTGCAACAGTGTTTATAGTTTATACTCCCAATAATAAAGGTTTAGGGAAAGTATTGTCCATAAACTGATCACTAACTCTAGTTGAACAAAATAGGGAGAGGGAGAGGGATGGAAGTAACTCTAGTTGAACAAATAAAGGTTTATAGTTTATTTTTCTGTTTGTAAGAAAATCTCTTAAATTAACTTCCTGTTAGGCCCTTATTTCAATCCACTAAAGAAGGATTATGGAGCTTCTACTAATAAAGTATGTTATGTACGTGGTTGCAAGCCAAGATGGGTTTCCAACACACCTTATTTGAGGCTTCTCCAAAAAAACACACCTTATTTGTTATTAATTAATTCATTTAAGTCTCATAAATTCGTATATCTATGATTAGGATTAAGGGTCTACTATTTCAAATTTTGGATATGGACACTTGACACTCTTGAATTAAAAATACTGGATTATTGCTCCCTTTTAATATGTTTATTGATGCAATTACTATTGTAACCTACTTTAATATATGATAAAAGCAATTAGAAACCCAAGCAATTTTGCAATATTGGTGTATGCATGTTCTTTGGCCACATATTCACCAAAGTTCATAAAGTATCATTTTCCCAAAATTCGTTTGATAGAAATCATCCTTTGGATGGGATTGCCATTAATAAAGCTAAAATCACCTACTAATAAAAAAAAATCCATGGCCACAAATATGGCCCTAACCAATAATTACATTATTACGAAATTCCTCTAACTTTAGAAACATAAAGAAATTTCACACACACACACACACATATATATATATATATATATATTAATGGCCTAATTAAATACAATGACCGATTTTTGGACCAAGAAAACTTCTCGGTTATTATAAGTTGATATTCCTTAGTTAAAAGTTATGCTGAAAAGTTGTGACACTGCCATTTCTGCCAAGATGATGCAAGTAAACTATTGTTAGCAACTAACATTTGTAAAGTTCATTTTTAATAAGATTTGTATTCAATATTCAAGTAATTTATTACTGGCTCATGATGCTGAATTTTTTATTAATTGTTTCTTCTTTGTGTGCAGAATCCCTTTTTGCAAGATATTTGCTGAGTTTCTTTTGAGAATACTAGATGCAAGACGTGGTAATTTTTTCTGTTCTGAATTATTAATATGTTTGCCATTAATTTGATGTACTATTGAAGCTCTTTGCTATTGGGTGATTTTTAAAATCTTGAATTCGAAATGCCACTTCTCTATTCATCACAGTTGTGATCTATTAGTGAACACTAAATGGTGAAAATTACAATATGCCACACTGTATATTGCTATTGAATTTCTCAACATGTAAAGAAAGGTTCAATACCTCTCTTCTTCTTCATTTTTAAATATTTTGTTGTAAGTAGAGTTTTCATACCTCTCTTAGAATGTAAAAGTCAGCTTTTTGTATATTTTTTGTGATCTCCAAACATTTGTACGTATCTTTTGTGATGCTTTAGTGTTGTTGCTTGCTGCCTTTTTGTTGGGAACTTCCATATATCTTGCTTGATTTGTTGTTAGGAACTTGAATGTATATGGCAAGAACTTGAATGTATATGTATATGGCAGGAAGCAATTGTTTTATCTTGCTTGATTTGCAGTTGGGAACCTGGTCATGGAACTTGAATGTATATGGCAGGAACTTGTATATATATGGCAAGATGCTGTTGTTTTAGGGTGGGGGGATTTTCGACTTATCGGATTGCTTTGTTCTCCACCATTGCCTGGGCTTTATGGCAGAGACGGAACCGGCTTCGTGAGCGTCAACATACCTGGAGTCTTCCAAGAATTGGGGAGTCGAGCTAAGGAGCTGACTGGGGAATATTTTGAAGCAAATTCTCAGCCTTCTCAACGTGTACCTCGACCTGCTAGTGTGCGTTGGTGTCCTCCGCCTGAACAGCACTATAAGGGGAATTTTGATGCAGCTTTTTTTGACGCTTCGGGTTGTGCAGGGATTGGAGTGGTTTTTCGCGATCACACGGGTCAGGTTATTGCTGTATTAAGCCAAAAGATACCTTTGGTTCAGACAGTGGAGTTGGCTGAGGCCTTAGCAACAAGGAGGGCAGTTGGGTTTGCTTTGGAGTTGAGTCTGTTCAGTGTTGAGCTTGAGGGGGACTCTTCAAAGGTGATTTCGGCTTTCAATGATTCGAAGAGCTGTAATACACTTTTTGGCCATGTGACTGATGAATGTAGGAAAGTTAGTGCTTCTATGAGGTTTTGCAAGTTCCAACATGTTAGACAGTTGGGGAATAGATTAGCTCACGTCTTAGAAAAACAGTTTTATCTACAGTAGACATGGCAAAACGGGCGGGTCGGGTCGGGTTCGGGTCGGGTCAATCGGGTTACGGGTCAAACGGGTCACGGGTCAAAAACGGGTCACTTTAAAAGGGTCAAAATCGGGTTCGGGTCAATCGGGTTGCGGGTCGGGTCAGGTTGACCCGTATTTTTCACATGAATTTTTTTTAATTTAATTTTTATATAGAAAACAACATGTATCTGTCATTTGGAAAGTTATGCAACAAATTACTTAATGTAAAATGCATTATTTTGAATTCACCACTTATATCAAGAATGAACTCAATTAAACTTATTAATACTTATTCAACAATTTTAAAATTATACAAATCCTAACATTACTATCTAAAATAAAATAACACAAAGATAAGTAAAACAAATACACAAGTTTTATTTCTGCACAATATCAACATTCCAAATATAAAACAAAATTACAAATGACTTATTGGATAACTCATTTGACAAAGAATAAAAATATATAAGAAATTTACAATCTTGAAAATTAATTTTATAATCTATTATCAGTTGTGGTTGACACTCTATTTCAATTTGAGATATACTTTAAAATTTGATTGCTTACTTGTTCATACATGGTCTCTTTTATCATATTATTATTAAGCAACACACACTCTAGGATATATCATAATTTATTTTGAAAAGCTGTTTATTTTGGACATAAATTATTAAAAAATAGGTCTAAGTATTCATAATTTATGCTAATTTGATACTTTAGCTTCACTATTTTCACACTTGTGAATATTTCTTACATGTCTACAATTTTAAATCTATGTTTTTAACTCTACTGTAACCAGATTATCTTGGCATGTACTTTACTATTTGATATCTAAAAATATTCACTCATTACAGAATGTTTTATCATATTATTATTAAGCAACACACACTCTAGGATATATCATAATTTATTTTGAAAAGCTGTTTATTTTGGACATAAATTATTAAAAAATAGGTCTAAGTATTCATAATTTATGCTAATTTGATACTTTAGCTTCACTATTTTCACACTTGTGAATATTTCTTACATGTCTACAATTTTAAATCTATGTTTTTAACTCTACTGTAACCAGATTATCTTGGCATGTACTTTACTATTTGATATCTAAAAATATTCACTCATTACAGAATGTTTAACCATTAATCTTTCAATTAATTTGCATATAGTTATGTAAATGTATCAATTGTTTCCTTAAAGTTCACAATAAACAATTAAACCAATATTGTCTTAGTTTTACTATTTTTTTTACCAAAAAAAAAAAAGTTTTAAAAAAATGGTTCGGGTTCGGGTCGGGTCGCGGGTCGGGTCGGGTTGACCCGCAAAAAACACGGGTCGGGTCACGGGTCAACCCGTTTTTGCTTCGGGTCAAAAAAATCGGGTTCGGGTCGGGTGTTTTTCGGGTCGGGTCAGGTCGGGTCAGAAAATTCTGACCCGTTTTGCCATGTCTAATCTACAGATACAGATGAATGGGTAGAATTCCTACTTAGTGATTGGAACGATGTATTCCAATCAGATTTAGCTTAATAAAATTTACTTTCTTCTTTCTCCAAAAAAAAAAAAATTGAATCCAACGAGACTATGTATTTAAATAACTATTATTAATTTTATATACACAAGAAATTAGGCTTTCATGATAAAAGTAAGTTTGTTTTTTTTTCTGTAGGGACTCAACTTGGATTAGACCCAGAGTATGCATGGGTTTTCAGCCCAACAAGCGCAAACAATAAATTTTTAGAGCATGGATACAAGAACTAGTACTGTTCGACAGGAAATGTTATATTCGCTGATTAATAAGGGATATGTAAGGCTGATTGTATGAGAAAAATTCTCCTCAGCTAGGTTTTGGTGAGCCTCTCTTATGCATGGAATATCTGTTCTTCCTTTTTCCTTACTTTTTCCTTCCTTTTTTCTCTTTATGTCATCTGTTTCCATGTTATATACTACGTTCCTTCCTCCATTTCCATCGTACACGTGTAGTTCTTATTTTGGGAACTCCTTTCTGTCCCATCTAGCACCTATCGAAACCTTTGCTCAGTGGCCATAAAGCTGCTTAGTTACTGTTCATATATCACTTCCACATTAATGCGGCCAGAGGGTTAGCTGGAAAGCATTTAATGGGGAGGTGATAGCCTTGGAAGATATTTGCTACCTTCCTCGACTCCTCCTTAGGTTTATATTCAATTTCCAGTTCAGATACAACTTTGTGGAATCTCCTGAATAAAATGAAAGTTACATTCACCTCGGACTTTGGTGTCCTCGGACGTGCGTTATGTCGCTGTATACAATATCCACCCCTTTCTCCTATATTATCCCCTTAATAATAATTTTTTTACACTATCCTCGGATAACTAAGCGTCCTCGGATTGGGCCGTTGGGCCCGGAGCCCACTTCTGAGGATTCCTATATCTTTTTAAATAACAGGCCCCACAATAGCCCCTCAAAATCTCGCTTTTTGTCACCTCGGGAAAAAGGGAGATTTTGATATCCCGCCTTCATTTATTTCGTAGACTTCCCCTGCTTTCAGAATGTCCTTTTGCTTGCCCAAGGCATGCTCCTGACGTTTCGGCGTCAGGAGCACGCCATTATTAAATGATGACTGCTTTGTTGTCCCACACGTTCAACGACCTGATGCAAATCTAACGGTGGGGGATCCTTTGCATTTATGGGCGGGATTTTTCCCGCTCCCAATTTCTGTGCCGTTATAAAGTGCCTTTCAAATCAAATCTCTCTTCAGTTACAAATTACACCGTCTCAGCGCATATTCATTGAATCTGTCTCTCTCTCATTACTCCATGCTCTCATATACTAGGAGCCCGTCCGAGGAGCTTATTTTCCAAACCTGTAAGTTTCCTTAACCCTCCCCAGTTTTCCATCTTCTGCGTCAGTTTTTCTTTACTACTGTTAGAAAATGGGTAGATTTAAATATCTAGTTGATTCCGAGGAGCAAATAGAATCATTTAGGGCTAAGTATAGGATTCCCCCAACAGTGGGTATGAGATACGCTTCCCCACAAACTTGGTTACACGATAGAAAAACGGGGGAGTAGTCATCCCTATGATAGCTTTTATCGAGGGAGGGATGACTATCCCAATGGGTAGTCTGACGAGAAGTTACCTCAGGTTCTTCAGATTATCTCCCACACAGTGCGCCTCGAATATGTTCAGGGTGCTTGGGAGTATAGAGGCTCTAAATGCCTGGTACAATTTAGGTCTGACCCATCACGATGTGAACTGGGTATATAACCTTAATCACTTGAAGGATCAGGGATATTATCTTAAGTCTAGGTACCCTGCAGTAAGATTGATCCAGTGCCTCCCTACCTCAAACAAGGGTTTAAAAGACGATTTCCTTATTTTCTCCGGGGAGTGGCATGATGGTTTGCCTTGTCTGACGGAAGAGGGACAACCAGGTGGGGTTCCTAGGATGTACGCCCCTTATAAGTCAAATTAAATTTTTAATTGAAGCTATTTTTATTTCTGACAAAAATTTCCTCTCATGTTTTAATGATTTTGCAGACAAGCGCGCCACTAGACGTAATTTCAGACTGATCAATAGGGAGAGCTTAGACAGAATCCTACGATCCGAGGTGTATGTGAATCCCTCCGACAGCCAATTAAGAGCAGCACATTTAATACTCAAGTACGACCCCGTTTCAAAAGCCTTTCAGGTTCCCAAGTACGTGATAAAGGCAAAAGATCCTCGGCTCCACCGTATCAGTGTAGCCTTTAAGGGATTCATTGTTCTTGAGGGCACTCTCATTCCTGAAGGTGTACCCTTCACTGAACCATCACCTAAGGCAATTCCCTCTACAGGAGCTTCATCATCACGCTCCGTTCCCTAAAAAGTGAGAGAGGGAGAAGAAGAAAGAGAAAAAGAGGCAGAAGAAAGGGAAGAAGAATAAGAAGAAGAAGAAGAAGAAGAAGAAGAAACTCCGGAAGGACTTGTAGAGTTGTCTGATTCTGCCGACGAATTCGAAGTTTTTAACCAACCCCAATCTCCCGAGGTGACCTCTGAGAAAATGGGTATCCAAAGGAGAAGCCAGAGGAGCTTGAAAGACGTAATCGAGGGCCAGCCTGGCAGGGTGGTGGAAAAGCAAGTTCAGCCCAACCCCCCACCTCTCCCTCCTCTACATCCTCAGTCACCCCAACCGACTATGACTGAGCCCAGCGATCCAAAGAGGAGGAGAGAACCAAAGGGTAAAGAAGTGATGGACGCAGGGAGGACTCACACTACCCGTGAAGATGAGGACCAAAGAGCTGCTAAGCAGCAGAAAACAAGCCATGGGTCACAGCGAGGGGTGGATAAGACAACCACTCAGTCCTCGGAACCTGGGGCCTGGCTCCTAGCCCTTATGCTCGATGAGAAGCCTCTGAGGGAGGATGCTTCAATCAGGGACTTTAGTGACGGACTTGGGTGCCGAGTCGCCTCAGCATTAGAGGAAACACTTCTTCTTCCCGAGGACATGGCTGAGCTGAGAGCAATCAAGAGAAATGAGGTCTTTCAAAATACCAAAAGATATTTGGGCATGGTATGACGCTTTTACCATTATATTTTTATTGTCTTTTATCATACACATTTTTCTATTGTGTATTTTTAATTCCTTTTACTCTAAGCCGTTCAAGCCACCTTCAGGCTGGAGGAGATAGTTGAATTCTGCCACCAGCAAATAGATGAGGAGAGGAAGAAAAGGATGGTAGCTGTGTGCACACTCAATGCTTCTGAGCAAAACATTGTGCAGCTGAAGAAGAGGTTAACAGCCGAAGAAAGTGCCCGGAAGAGTGCTGACTTAGCTCTGGAGGGGTTCCAAAGACAGGCCGAGGACCAAAGGCAGCTTCTGCGTGACAACAATGCCCAGCTAGCAACCTCTAAGGAACAGGTGCTAGCTCTGCAGAAACAACTGGAGGAAGTCCAGAAGCTCAGAGATCAGGCTGAGAAAGCCAAAGCTGAGGCTGAAAAAGAAAGAGACGTCGCTGAGCAGCATGGTTACGATATGGGCGTCGTTGAGACAGAGGACATTTTCCAAGCTGAGGTGCCCGTTGTGTGTCGGGAGTACTATTCCTTGACCTGGCAAGAGGCTCTCAACCGAGCTAGGGTTGAATCCTCATCAGAGTTGAGGAAACCTGAAAATGTTTATCTCCCCCCAGCTATTCGAGCCTCCACTCCCTCTACTCCACAAGGGGAGGCATCCTCTACAGCTGCTAAGCCACCTAAGGAAGTTCAGACTCAGGCTCCTCCCTCGCTCAATCAGTAAGAGCAGCCACAAATGCCTGAAAAAGCAAAGGATCTGTCCTCGGCTAAAGAAGTAGAAGGGCCCAAAAACGGAGCGGCCTCTCAAACTTTTGAACAGGCCTTAGCCTCAACCACCCTGCCTGTTGGAGAAGCTCCTAAGGCGCAGGAAAAGGACGTTCCTCCTGAGGCAACTGGCAAGGCCCCTCCACCCAAGCTCCAAATAAAGTTAACCAAATAGTTACTTGTAGTCAAATTCCTTTTAGTGTCCTTTTCATCTCATTTTTCCTTTCTTTCTTTTTTTTCTTTTTTTTAAATCCTTTTAAGGATGTTCCTGGTTGCAATGTGTACTTCTTTTTGAAAACTTATAAGAGATATTGGGGTTTCGTTTATCACTTATATAATTTCATGTATGACTGCTCTTCATTACTTACATTTATTTATCTACTTTTCTTATGATCTCGGACTGTAAAAGGATGAAAGTTGACATTATAGGGAAGAATCATAACTTTATACACAATCATTGAGAACTCAAAACAGGCTATAATAGTGACCTCCACGGCCTTATAAAGGCTCCCTGTAGTATTCATTAAAAAATATACGTATCTAGGATAGCACTTTTACATTTCATCCAGAGAGGTATTGACCCCCTTGAAACGCTTTAAGTGATGCTCATAGCATCTACTTCGATATGTATCTCTAGTCACACGAACCCCTTTTAGAAGTCATAGATTCCAACTGAGTTTGATGTCTAAATAGTTTGTTATACCTTAACCCAAAAGTAATACTGAGGACCTAATATAGCTTAGTTTCGGTTTAACACTTCTATTCATAGTGTACTAATTTTCACTAAGTTGTGGTCCGAGGACCTGACATGACTTAGCTTCTGTTTAATACTTCCATTCATAGTGTACTAATTTTCACTAAGTTGTGGTCCGAGGACCTGACATGACTTAGCTTCTGTTTAATACTTCCATTCATAGTGTACTAATTTCCACTAAGTTGTGGTCCGAGGACCTAACATGACTTAGCTTCTGTTTAATACTTCCATTCATTTCAGAAGCACATATTGCAGGAGCAAGATAAATTATAAAGGAAAGTAAAGCACAACTTGTTAATAATAATACTTTTTCAGGTTGCTTACATTCCAGGGATGGAGTATAGTTTTTTCATCTAAATCTTCTAAATAGTAAGCCCATATCCCTGCTACAGATGTAATACGATATGGCCCTTCCCAATTGGGCCCCAACTTTCCCCAGGCTGGGTTCTTGGTATTTCCCAAGACCTTCCTCAACACCAAGTCTCCTGGAGCTAATGGCCTTAGTCTGACATTTGCATCATAGCCCTGCTTCAGCTTGTGCTGGTAGTACGCTAATTGAACCATAGCTTTCTCTCGTCGCTCATCTATCAAGTCTAGACTTTTCCTCAACAGCTCATCATTTCCATATGGGGTGAAATTACTAGTTCTCAGTGTTGGAAAGCCCGTTTCAATAGGGATCACGGCCTCAGCTCCATACGTCATTGAGAATGGGGTCTCCCCTGTTGATCGTCAGGGCGTTGTTCTATATGCCCAGAGAACATGCGGAAGTTCTTCCACCCATCTTCCCTTTGCATCATCCAGCCTTTTCTTAAGTCCACCCACTATGACTTTGTTGACAGCCTCGGCATGTCCATTTCCCTGTGGATAGGCTGGGGTGGAATACCTATTTTTTATCCCCAAGTCGGAACAATACCTTCTAAAAGCCTTGCTGTCAAATTGTAGACCGTTGTCCGAGATGAGAGTTTGAGGAACCCCAAATCGAGTAATGATATTCCTTAATAGGAATCTTTTGACGTCAACATCCCTGATGTTAGCCAGAGGCTCAGCTTCAACCCACTTCGTGAAATAATCAGTGCCAACTAGCAGGTACTTCTTATTTCCTACTGCTCTAGGGAAAGGGCCAACGATATCCAAGCCCCACTAAGCGAAAGGCCAAGGACTAGAAAGAGGATTGAGAACTCCTCCAAGCTGATGAATATTTGGCGCGAACCTTTGGCATTGATCACATTTCCTTACATACTCCTGCGCTTCTTTTTGCATGCCTAGCCATCAGTACCCTTGGGTAATCGCCCTGTGAGACAAAGACCTTCCTCCAGTGTGACTACCACAAATTCCTTCATGTAGCTCTTCTAGAAGATCTTCCGACGCTTCAAGGCGTACACAGAACAGATAAGGCCTAGAGTAAGAGCGTTTGTACAACTTCTTATCCTCAGATAGCCAAAAACGGGGAGCCTTCCTTCGTATCTTTTCTGCCTCTGACTTGTCCTCGGGCAGTATATCCTTCTCAAGGAATAGTATTATAGGATCCATTCAACTACGTGCTGAACTGATTTGGTTGACCTGTAGCGTTTCCGTTGTTCCTCGGGTAGGTGTGCCCAAGTCCTCGACCATGATCATCTGAGGTAAGTTTTGAGCCGAGGAGGTGGCAAGAGTAGCTAAAGAGTCTGCATGGGCATTTCCACTCCTAGGGACATGGGTTATTTTAAAGAATTCAAAATTGGCTTGTATACGCCTAACCTGGCTCAAGTATTCCTGTATTCTTATATCTCGAGCCTCCAGTTCCCCTCTGACCTGGCCCACAACAAGCCCCGAGTCCGAGAAGATTTCCACAGTTTTTCCGCCCAGCTTATTGACCATTGCCATCCCTATTAGTAAGGCTTCATATTTCGCCTCGTTATTAGTAGCTGAGAATCCCAGCCTTAGAAACTTCTCAATGATGACTTCCTTAGGAGATATCAGTACAAGTCCCACTCCAGACCCCCGCTGATTTGCTGCCCCATCCACATACACCGTCCAGGATGAAATAGGTTGCGCGGAGATGAGGCCAACCGATTTTTCATCCATGCCACCTAGGCTTGTCTCTATTTCTTCAGGACCTTCAGCAAACTCGCCACTAGATTGGCGAGCACTTGACCCTTCACGGAAGTACGGGGCATATACTTGACATCAAAAGCCCCTAAAATTGTGCCCCACTTGGCAACCCTACCAGTATAGTCTGCACTTCGAAGTACTACTTTGATCGGATATTGAGTCAGGACAACCACTGTATACGCCTGAAAATAATGGGGAAGTTTTCTGATAGCGTGCACCACTGCTAAAATGGCCTTTTCCAATGGCAGGTAGCGTATTTCGGCCTCGTGAAGAGACTTATTCACGTAGTAGACTGGCCGCTGTACTCCATTGTCCACTCGTATCAGAACAAAACTAATCGCATAAGTGGTGATCGCTAGGTAGGAAAAAAGAACCTCGTCTACCTCGGGGCTAGACATGATGGGTGGCCGAGATAGATACTCCTTCAGCTGCTGAAATGCTAAGGCACACTCCTTAGTCCATTCGTATCCTTTCCACTTGTGGAGCAGTAAGAAAAAAGGCCTGCACCTATCCGCCGACCTAGATATGAATCTATTCAATGCGACGGTCATCCCGGTCAGCCTCTGGACCTCCTTGGGATTCCGAGGTGGTTGCAAGTTAGTTATGGCTCTAATTTGATCAGGGTTAACCTCAATTCCCCTATGGGTCACCATGTAACCCAGGAACTTACTTGAACTTACTCCAAATGAGCATTTGGATGCGTTCAGCCGCAATTTATGCCTTCTTAAAATCTCAAAAGTGTGGTTAAGGTCCGTCACGTGCTCGGCCACTACCTTACTCTTTACGACCATATCATCAATATAAATCTCAATGTTTCTGCCCAACTGCTGCTCAAACATTTTCGTCATCATTCTCTGGTAGGTAGACCCCACGTTCTTCAGACCAAAGGGCATTACCTTGTAGTGATAATTTCCAGTGGGAGTGAGAAAAGCGGTCTTCTCCTGGTCGCCCAATGCCAGTGGGATTTGATGGTAGCCTTGAAAGGTGTCTAGGAAACTCATCCGATAATGGCCCACTGTTGCATCCACCAACTGATCTATACAGGGCATAGGAAAAGGGTCCTTTGGGCACGCTCTGTTGAGGTCCGTAAAATCAACACACACACGCCATTTTCCATTTTTCTTTTTCACTACGACTGTATTGGCCAACCACTGAGGGTAAAATACCTCCTTGATAGCCCCAGCCTGCTTTAACTTGGTCACCTCGTCTTTAATAGCCTCGACGTGTACCCTGGACGGACGCCGAGATGGTTGTTTCTTTGAAATACACGAGGGATTGACGTTCAGATGATGACAAATGAACTCCGGATCCACTCCTGGGGCTTCATAGGCACTCCATGCAAACACATCAACGTTTCTCCTAAGAACCTCAACCAACTGCTCTTTCTCTGACAAAGGCAACTGAGCCCCGACCTGAAAGTACTTCTTTGGATCATCACCAACGCTCACCCTTTCCAAATCTTCACACCTCATTTCCTCTGTGGAAGCGCCGAACTGGGCTCCCTGAATCCTTGATTGCTATAAATCATCCTCGGCTGCAGCCGAAGTAATTGTCTCTGGCCGATGTTGAATGGCCATTATCATGCACTGCCTAGCCATGGTCTGATTTCCCTAAATTTCTGAAACCTCGCCTCCCGAGGGATACTTCACTTTCTGATGAAGAGTGGAAGAAACAGCCCCCAAAGCATGCAACCAAGGTCTGCCCAAAATAGCCGTATACAGAGAAAAAGCATCCACCACAATAAAATCCACCTCCACCATATCTGAACCAGTCTGCACAGGTAATCTAACCATCCCCAACAGAGTGACCTATTTGCCCTCGAAGCCCACCAGCGGGGAACTATATGTTGTCAGATCTTCAGGTTTCAAATTCAGCCCCCTGAATAAATCAGGGTACATCACCTCAGCGGCACTTCCATCATCAACCATCACTCTTCTCACGTCATACCCTCCGATCCTAATCGTAACCACCAAAGCATCATCATGCGGTTGTATGGTTCCTCTCTTATCCTTTTCTGAGAAGCCTAACACCAACGAGGTGCCCGGTCTGGCTCTCTTTGGCCTCGAACTGGAGCCCTCCTCTGAGCACTGAGACACAGACATTACCCTGAAAGGGCAAGACCCAGTTCTCCCCGGGGCAGCAAATATAACGTTTATCGTGCCCAAAGGAGGTCCCCTTGAAGCATCCCCCTGAAACGCAAAGCCTACGTGGCCTCCTCGGCCACCGGAGTGATGCAGAAGTTGGGTCAACTTCCCCTCTTGCACCAACTGTTCTAAGTGGTCCCACATATTTTTACAATCTTCGGTGATATGTCCATGGTCTTGATGGTACTGGCAATAAAGGTTCCGATTACGCTTCGCAGGATCCCCCGCCATCCTATTGGGCCACCTAAAGAACGGCTCGTCCTTTATCTTCTCCAGAACTCGCTGCACTAGTTCTCGGAACACGGCACTAACCACCTAGGAGTTGGCAGGTCCTGACTGCCCCCCAAAGTCCCTCCGAGGTCGGTTGTTATTATACCGGTCCGGCCTGAAATCCCTCCTCTCCTGAGTTACTTCCTTAGACTTTCCTCTGCCCTGCATCTGATCCTCCTCTACTCTTCTATATTTGTCTATCCGATCCATAAGCTGACGCACACTAGTAACAGGCTTGCCAGTCAGAGACTTCCTCAGACCGTGCTCGGTTGGAAGACCTTCCTTAAAAGTGTTCATAGCCACGTCATCATGAGCTCCATCTACCTCGTTGAATATTTCCCAATATCTGTCCAAGTAGGCTTTCAGGGTTTCCCCCTCCCGCATAGACATGGATAGTAGCGATCCCAAGGGTTGAACAACCTTCATACATGTAATAAAACGGGCACCAAAGGCCTGGGTGAGCTTCTCAAAAGAGTCAATAGTATTAGTTCTCAGGCCATTAAACCATCTCATTGCCACTGGGCCTAGGCTAGACGGGAAAACCTTGCACATTAAGGCCTCATCCCTGGCATGAATAGTCATTATCTGGCTGTAGTAGCTAACATGTTCTACTGGGTCTGTTCGACCATTATAAATGGTGAACACAGGCTGGTGGAATCGCCGAGGAAGATTAGCGTCCTCAATATGTCGCGTGAAGGGCGACTTAGAGACCTGACTCAAAGCTTTGTTTAAGGCGTCATTCCTCTGACCCTGGCGAGTCGGACTCTTATTCCTTCGCCCATGGTGGTACTCCTCCTCACACGAAAAAGATTCGCTGGGTGGAGTTCTCGACCTTCGCCTATAACTGGTGTCATCCGACTCCTCAGAGGAGTGCCCAGAGTTATGAGCCTTACGCCTTTGTCGCTCATGTCGCAATTCCCTCTTCAACTTGTTAATCTCACGCTGCATATTTCCTTCGCTCTTTACAGGGGAAACATGGCCTTTCCCCCAGAACGGCTTCTATCTGTATGGGTTATTCGTGTACTTCCTTCATGATCCCCCCTGTGTTCGTGGGCTACCAATGGATTACTGTGCTGCGAGCCCCTAGACTCTGCCTGGTGCTGATTAGCATCCACCTGTTGCGGGCTCGTCAATGGTTGCTGCGGTACTCCCTCTTTCATCGCGAGTATCACGCTTGCCTTTCCTTCTCAACAGATCAAGTTCTTCCCACAGACGGCGCCAATTGTAGGGACTCAACTTGGATTAGACCCAGAGTATGCATGGGTTTTCAGCGCAACAAGCCCAAACAATAAATTTTTAGAGCATAGGTACAAAAACTAGTACTGTTCGACAGGAAAGGTTATATTCGCTGATTAATAAGGGATATGTAAGGCTAATTGTATGAGAAAAATTCTCCTCGGCTAGGTTTTGGTGAGCCTCTCTTATGCATGGAATATCTGTTCTTCCTTTTTCCTTACTTTTTCCTTCCTTTTTTCTCTTTATGTCATCCGTTTCCATGTTATATACTACGTTCCTTCCTCCATTTTCATCGTACACGTGTAGTTCTTATTTTGGGAACTCCTTTCTGTCCCATCTAGCACCTACCGGAACCTTTGCTCAGTGGCCATAAAGCTGCTTAGTTACTGTTCAGGTATCACTTCCACATTTATGCGGTCAGAAGGTTAGCTGGAAAGCATTTAATAGGGAGGTGATAGCCTTGGAAGATATTTGCTACTTTCCCCGACTCCTCCTTAGGTTTATATTCAATTTCCAGTTCAGATACAACTTTGTGAAATCTCCTGAATAAAATGAAAGTTACATTCACCTCGGACTTTGGTGTCCTCGGACGTGCGTTATGCCGCTGTATACAATATCCACCCCTTTCTCCTATATTATCCCCTTAATAATAATTTTTTTACACTATCTTCGGATAACTAAGCGTCCTCGGATTGGGCCGTTGGGCCCTGAGCCCACTTCTGAAGATTCCTATATCTTTTTAAATAACAGGCCCCACACTTTCTCTTTCAAAATATTGTTTAATTTTATGTAAAAGTCACTAATGCTAAAATTTAGATAAACAGTATTGTAGATGTTTAATTTTAGGTTGATTTGACCAGGTGTTCATCAGCTCGTGCAATTGGTTTTGCGAGAGGATTTTAGGCCACGCTGCGGTTGTCAATCTTTTAAGTCGCAAATCTCTACCACGCCTAAAGAGTGATTTTCCACCTGACTTTAATATCACCCATTCAACTCTACTTATGGTTGGATAAATGGGTGGGTTTAAGTTTTTCAAATATAAATGGGATTTGTTTGAGATGGATTTTCTTTAATTTAGTACGAGTAAAAATTAGATGGTTTGTGTTATATGTCCCAAAACCAGATCTGTTGTCACCTTTAATTTATGTCATGAGTATAGCTCAAGTTTAGGGTTAAATTTATCACCCTCTGCAAAATATTGGCTCAATTTATTACTTTTTAAATCATAAGGTTTAATTTGTAACACCTCAAAACAATACGGTTTTAAATATAATTTTATAAAAAAAATAAAATACTACTTAAGTATTTCCATTCCTACCAAGAAAAATGAGTTTAACAAATACTAACAAAAATATAATAAATGTTTGACTTGGAAAAACCAACATTGACCTTTCCATTAGCTACCAAAATTGACATTTTCATTATCATGATTAGCACGGATCATCTTGTATTTGTTTTGTTCTTTTTAACATCTTAAAACTTCAAGGGACAGGACATAGAGTTTGAGAATTTATTTGGTTTTCCTTTTTTCCTTACGCGTTGCATTTTACTTTTTCAAATAGATAGAATTTGACTTGTAATTTCTTTAGTTTGAAGAAAATTTCATTCAACACTTTATGGGGTGGTTTGTAATACTATTCACGAGTTTGAATAAATAATAAATTATGTGATTTAATACATGTAGATAGTCTTATAAACCATCACATATTAGGTTGATGGGAATTCCTCCAACTTAGTTTGAAGAAAAAAATTTGTCCTTTTTTCAAGGGTAGGGGGTTGAGTGTATTCAACTACTTTCTTTTTCTTTTTCTTTTCTCCCTTTAAGAGATCAAAATGCAACATTTTGTATAACTCCTAAGTTAATAAGGGATTACAATGGTTAAAGTTAAGTGAATTTTCAAATCCAATTGGACCCTAATGTGAATATGTTTGAATTTAAGTGAATATGAATATGTTTGAATATGTTTAAAGTTAAGTGAATATGTTTGAATTTACGAATTATTTTAAGTCTATGAAACATCTTTAGTTTATTTTTTGAAACCTATAGTATATTATAACTTTTGACATATGTGAAATATTTTGATCTCATAAACTTATATTATTTTGTCGAACTATATATCTGTTTCAACTCATTGGTATTTGGTTACTTATTGAGTTGTCAACTCATCCCATTTTCCCTCCAGTTTTAGATTGTGAAGAATAGCAAGTTTTAAAAGTTTTACTATTGTGTTGTGAGCAAAAAAGAAGTTTAGTGATTTTGGGATTAGATGGTCTTGTAATAATCTTATATTTATTGGCCAATTGACATTATGTACATGAGGTTTGGATTTTGTTCCTTTTGAATTATTGGAAATCTATTCATAAAGAAATTGTTGAGGTATTTTGGATTTATTTGATGTAATTTTTAAGGATAAATTTTCGTTGCTAAGAAGACCTTACACACTTGTAGGGTGATTACTTTATAAGCGTATGACCATTGTAAACGTATGACCGTTGTCACGTGTCTATTTTTATTATTTGGGTAACTTGGGTTCAGGGCTTGACAATTTAATAATTAGTAGAGGGAGATTTAAATCCTGAACACCTACAGTTATTGGAGAAATTAGAAAATGGTAATTAGTTGATCTACAAGGTCTTTGACACAAAAACAAGATGATTTTTGGATGGAATTCTTCAAGTTTTAATAAGATTTTGGTATGTAAAATATTTGTCAAACTTAACAGTTGCCATTCTTTTTTTCTTTTTCTTTTTTTCTTTTTTGAGGGAAAGCCATTCTTTATTTACGTCATGAATATACGTCAAGCTTAAATTTTGTAGCGCCTGCACAATTAAGGGGTTGTTTGATACATGATTTTAAGCAACACTTTTTAGTTTTTAAATAATATTACACGTATTTTCATACACTTTTTTATCTACATATATTTTCAAAAAATACAAACAACGTTATTAGAACAACATTACCAAATGACCCCTAAAAGTTTTCAAATTTAATTTTCTAAAACAGAAAATACAATGTAAATGTTTTCACTCCTACCAAAATGAATGAATTTAACAAATAAACAAGAGCACACTGTATAATGTTTGACTTGGAGAAACCAACATTGACCTATCCAATCTAGATTAAGCTGGGGACCATTTTGTCTGGCAACAAAATCTTGACATGTTCCATTATCTAGATTTGCACGGGCCATTTTTTTCTCTTTCTTTTAATATCTTAGAACTTTCAAAGGACAAGACATTAGCATTTGAAAAATTGATTGGTCTTTGTTTTTCCCATAAGATTTGCATTTACTTTTCTACAGATAGATAAAGGTACAAGTTTCCTCTTTGACTTATCTTCTTGCAAAAAATAATGACGTACAAGAATGGAAGAATTTAGTGACAGAGAATTCTAAGAACGTGTTTTTTTTTTTTTTTTTTTCTTTTTTTTTTTATGAATTAAGAATTAATTCTAAAAACGTGTTATGAATAAGAAAGACACTGCGGGCTTTTTATTTTTCTTCTAATTATGATTTTTTGGACGACGGATAATGGTGACAAACAAAGAGCATGCACAACAGAAAGCAGAAATATTTATGCAATAATGGATCTACACCCAGCTCTAGGATTTTTTTTTTTTTTTTTTTCTTCTATGGGGTTAATAAGAAGATGAATCTTGAGTATGAGATAAATTTTGTGGTCTACGTGATTTTATTACAAACTTGTCCATAGTACTAAAAAGAAAATAATTAAAAGATAAACTATAAGTTCTTTTGGTATATTGTTTCTTCATATAATTAACATACTAATTATGATTGCTAAGATTAAATATTAGAAATAATATATTGTTTCTAAATACAATATCACTGCACACCCTTGACGTAATGGTCACTTCATAAATACAAGTTCTTATGGAGGGCAAAAGCAAGGTTTCAAGTCTTTAGGAGGGAGTTTCATACACATATATACTTAAATTAAGTTAGAATGAGATTTCTATCTCATATAAAAAAAAAAAATACAATAAACATATTAATTATTGCTATTAACTAAACTTTAATTATTATTGCTTAAAATATTTTTATCAATTATTTTATATCATTAATCTGTACAATTCTTTTATTTAACAACTAGTCGTGAACCCGCACATTGCACGTGATAATTAATTTATGATGGTTTTATTAAATTTTTTATTTACAATTTAAACTAATTTAATAAAGAGTAATTTCTTTCATAATCATATTTTTATTTATTATAGGAAAAATCATAAATCATAAATATAAATTTTGTCGTACCAAAATAAAAACAATACAATTTTTCTCAGAAATTCAAAAAGCAAGTTAATGAAAATATTCATTTTTAATAAAATTTATTTATAACATTTTGTGAATCATTAAAAATAATATAAAATTTGGAAAATTTTCTTTTAGATTTAAACAAACTTTCTCAAACCTTCTTTTTTTCCTACAATCCAAAATACCAGAAAACATAAATAAAAAAAGTAATAAAACTTAGCAATCATTAATTGGACCAATTAGGAAAACAATTTGTTGTTGACAATCTATTAAGTTCTTTTTTGGCAGAAATTGTAATTTCTCCACCCAAAACATATTATCAAACAAAAAATTATTAGCAAAATCTAAGAATTAAGTGTCTATATATGCATTGTTATAAAATAATAATAATTAAAATAAAATTGCAAAAGCTAAAATTTTTCACCCATCTAATTATTTTTGTTTGGCTAACTTTTTCTTTTCTCTAAATAAATGGCATTATAGAGTACTTTACCCACCACAAAGGATATAAAAATAAACAAAAATTAGTAAAGTCTCATAGTTTAACATCTAAATTGAGCACTATAAAAAATCATGCTATGTAATAGAATAAATACCAAATTACCCAAATCACGCTATTTAATAGAATAATATTATATTTTTATATGCTATATTTAATTTTTTATAATGCAACAAGATAAAATTTAACAATAAAATAAAATTAAAAAAAAAAAACTACAACAACAATAATTTAAAAAAAAAAAAACTAAATCACATTAACCCAAAGTAGAGTTTTAAATAATATAAAAAATTATCAACTTAAAGCAGAGATGCAAGAAAAATAAAAAACCACCAAAAATTTAGAGAGAGAGAGAGAGAGAGAGAGAGAGAAACAACTTTTTTTATTGTGAGGGAAAACTATATATAGAATGGAAGAGATAGTGACAAATTAATAGTAAGAGGATGTAAATAAGAAGAGACAAAAATGGAGGAAGATGAAGGGAAATATGAAGAATGATATTAATGTAAAGGGTAGTAAGGAGATGAAAAGGTAAAGGAGGTAGAAATGTTGGAGAAGTAGTGGGGAGATGAATAGGTAAAGGAGGGAGAAAGGTAGGAGAAGTGTAAATTATAAATAAAAAAATATGTTAAAAACAATTATAGGAAATAGAAAGAAAAAGATAATGATGTGGACACTAATGTGTTAATTTGAGCGTAATAACAATATAATGCTACGTTTAGCTTTTAATATATATATATATATATATATATATTTAACTCAACTTTGACAACTAATTGTCTTTATAATTCTATTTGAGAAAATTTTTATTGTGTTAACATTTTTTTTTCTTTCTCAAATCCCAATCACTCCCTTGTCACACCCCCTTGTCTAATTTTTTTTTTTTTAAGAATCACCCATTGTCTAATCGTTTAACTGTTTTAGTATTAGCATTTACTAACTACCGATTAACTGATTGGCCCATACTCTAATCCCCACTTAACAAGTAAAAAATAAAATTCACATTAAATTCAACCACACCACTCGCAAATTAGATTAAAAGTATAAATTAATTGTCATTTTATTTAACAATTCAACTCAACTTTGACAATTATTGGTCTTTGTAATTCTATGAAGAAAATTTTTGTTGCATTAACATTTGTTTTTGTCTTCACTCAATCACTCCCCTATCCCACGCCCATTGTCTTTTTTCTTTTTCTTTTTTAAATCATTCCTTATCTAATTATTTAATTTTCTTTTAGTGTTAACATTTATTAACTGTTGATTAACTAACTAGCCCATGCCTTAATCCTCACTCAACATATAACAAATTAAAAAACACATTCAAATTCAACCTCTCCACTCATGGATTTGATCAAAAATAAAATGAATTGAACTTTATTTAACAATTCAAATCAACTTTGGCAACTATTGTTCTTTGTAATTCTTTTAAGAAAAATTTTGTTGAGTTAACATTTGTTTTTGTTTTCACTCAATCATTTCCCGGTACCACGTCCTTTGTTTAATTTTTAATTTTTTTTTAGAATCATCCCTTCTCTAATTGTTTAATTGTCTTTTACTGTTAACATTTACTAACTATTAATTGACTAAGTGGCTCATGCCTTAATCCCCACTTAATTAACAAATATCAAATTAAAAACACATTCAAATTCAGCCACTGCACTTGTAGATTTGATCAAAAAATTTAATTAATTGTAACTCTATTTGCAAGAATATATTGTTAAGGGATAGTATTTAAGTTTATTTCAATTGGATTTGGACTTAAGATTTAGATTTAGGACTCAAGATGTTCAAATTTTTATTTTAAGGGTTAAATCATATATATATATATATATATATATATATATATATTAATTACTAGCTCAGGGGTTCATTTAAATCCTAAACCAAAGCTAACACCGCCCCTATATCTTAGAGGGACAAGACATTTAATTGTGTTTGAGAATTTGATTGGTATTTTTGTTTTGATCAAATAGATAGAAGTTTCCTCTTAGACTTTTCTTCTTGCCAAAGTAGTAGTAGTAATAATAATAATAATAATAATGATGATGATGATGATGATGATAACTGAGAAATTACCACGAATTAATGAGCATAGAATAATTAGTGATAAAGAATTCTAAACCGTGTTTTGCAAGAAACAAGCTTCTTGTTTTTCTTCTAATTATTATTTAATATTTACTGGTGGGCGGATAATGGTGACAAACAAAGAGCATGCACAATACAAAGCAGAAACATTTATGCAATAATCCATCTACTCCACAAATAGCCGATGCTCCTCAAAAACCAATTTGAATTGTTGCAATAAAAACTTTTGAGACCGAGCAAGGTTATCTTTGCATAATTCCCTCATTCTTTCATTCCCTTTCTATCAAAGAAAACATTGGCTATGGCAGAGGCCATTCTTTCTGCCTTCATTCAAGCAGTGCTTGAGAGATTGTCTACAGAGCTGTTGAACTATGCACATCCAAAGGAAGTTAAAAAGGAGCTGGAGAAGTGGAAAAATACATTGCCAGAAATTAAGGCAGCGCTAGAAGATGCAGAGGAGAAGCAACAAACTGAGAGGGCTGTGAAAAGGTGGCTGGATGATCTCAGAGACTTCGCTTACGATTTGGAAGACATGCTGGATGAGTTTGCCACAGAAGGAATGCTACACAAGTTGAAGGGTAAAGATGAGGCCAGCACAAGTAAGGTACAGAAGCTCATCTCTACTTATATTACATCTTTGAGTCCAAGTGCTCTTATGAGCAATAGTAGGATGGGGTCAAAGACAAAAGAAATCAGTGCTAGATATGAAGATATAATGACAAAAAAAAGTAAGCTGGATTTGAGAGAAAATGTTGATAGGAAGTCGTATGGAACAAGAGGGAGATTGCCCCCAACTTCCTTAGTGAATGAAGCTCATGTTTATGGTAGGGAAGATGATAAAGAAGGTATCCTTCAATTTTTGTTTAGTGAAAATTGTAGTGCTGATGAAGTGTCTGTGATTCCCATTGTTGGTATGGGAGGTATAGGAAAGACAACTCTTGCCCAGCTTGTATACAATGATGCTAAAGTGAATAGTTATTTTGATATGAAAGCTTGGGCTTGTGTTTCTGAAGATTTTGATGGTGTTAAGGTTACAAAAACAATTCTAAAATCTTTCTCCTCTGATTACTGTGATGACAATGACTTAAATTTGTTGCAAGTGAAACTAAAGGAAAAACTGTATGCAAAGAAGTTTCTAGTCATTTTGGATGATGTTTGGAATGAAAACTACAACGATTGGACCATTCTCCGTGCTCCTTTTGAAGTAGGGGCTCCAGGAAGTAGGATTGTAATCACAACTCGCAATGAAAGTGTTTCATCAATGATGGGCACCATTCCAACTTTTGCTTTGAAAGAGTTGTCAGATGATGCTTGTTTGTCTATATTTACCCGAAATGCATTGGGGACCAAAGACTTTAATGCACATCCAGACCTTAAAGATATTGGTGAGGAAATTGTTAAAAAGTGTAAAGGCTTGCCTTTGGCAGCAAAGACCCTTGGAGGCCTCTTACGCACTAAACTAGACCGTTCTGAGTGGGCAGATGTGCTAAATAGCAAGATATGGGAAATTCCAGAAGAGAGAAGTGGAATTGTTCCAGCTCTTATGTTGAGTTACTACCATCTCCCTTCACATTTAAAGAGGTGCTTTGCATATTGCTCAATACTCCCCAAGGACTACGAATTTGAGGAACAGCAGTTGGTACTATTATGGATGGCAGAAGGTTTAATACAGCTAGAAGATGGGAGAAAATCACCGGAAGATTTGGGTAGTGAGTATTTTCGCAATCTCTTGTCAAGGTCTTTTTTTCAACAATCAAGCAAGGATAAATCACGGTTTCTAATGCATGATCTCATCAATGATTTGGCTCAATGGGTTGCAGGAGACATATGCTTTAGAATGGGAGATAAATTGGAGGTTAATAACATAGGGAAATTTTCTAAACAGGTCCGGCATTTATCTTACCTTGGTGGCCGATATGATGGCACTAAAAGGTTTGAGGCTTTTTCTGAAGTCACATGTATACGTACCTTTCTACCTCTTATGTTGCCAAATCCAGGGAACTGTTACTTGACTAGTAATGTTCCTTTTAATTTTTTTCCAAAATTAAGGGTGCTCTCTTTGAGTGGATACTGCATAACTGAGCTACCTGATTCCATTGTTGATCTGAAGCATCTACGGTACATTGATCTTTCTCATACTAGAATCAGAGGCTTGCCTGAATCAATAGCCTTTCTCTGCAACTTACAAACATTGATATTAGAGAACTGTGTTTATCTAAAGAAATTGCCTTCAAATTTTGGGAATCTTGTCAAACTGCGCCACCTCAATATTCTAAAAGCAGATTCATTGGAAGGAATGCCTCCACAACTAGGTAAATTAACTTGTCTCCGGACATTGTCTAATCTAGTTGTAGGAAAAGGCCATTGCTCCAAGCTAAAGGAGCTTGGGTTTTTGACACATATTCAAGGGACACTTTGCATTTCAAGATTGGAGAATGTCACTGTACCCGTGGATGCAAGGGATGCTAATTTAATTGGTAAGCCCGGTCTCAATGAGTTGCTGTTGGAATGGAGTAGCAAAATTGATGAGTCACAAGACAGAACAAATGAATTAGACGTACTTAACATGCTACAGCCTCCCAAGGCTTTGAAAAAGCTCACTATCAGGTGCTATGGCGGTACAAGATTTCCAACTTGGTTAAGACGTCCTTCATTTCCTAATATGGTGCTCCTGAGGATTGAAAATTGTAAAAAGTGCACATCCCTCCCACCAGTCGGACAACTACCATCACTCAAAGTCCTTTTTATCAAAGGAATGGCCAGAGTGAATAATGTTGGTCCTGAGTTTTATGGGGAAGGTTGTTCGCAACCTTTTAGATCCTTGGAAACTTTGTGTTTTGAGAATATGCAGGAATGGGAGAGCTGGACTCCTTATGGAGAATTCCCATGCCTGCGCCAGCTTTCTATTACAAGTTGTCCCAAGCTATTGGGGAAGTTACCAAACCAGCTTCCTTCACTGGAAAATTTTGTGATAAATCGATGTGGACAGTTGGTGGTTTCAGTTTCAAGCTTTCCAATGCTATGCAATCTAGAAATTGAGAAATCCAAAGGGGTAGTACAAGGAGGTAAGGTTGAGTTGAGCTCACTAAACTTCACATTTCTTTCAACAATGTCAGAATTCACATGTCAAACGGGAGGGCCTATACAAGGACTAGAAAAGGTAGAAGACTTGACTATTGATAATTGTGAGGAGCTGGTGTCTTTGTGGTCAAATGATGTGGGATTACAACATCTTCGTTCTCTTCGTGTTCTGAAGATTTCTACTTGTCCTAAACTAATGTCTTTGGTGGCAGAAGAAGTAGAAGAGCAGCTGCAATTGGGTTTGCCATCCACACTGAGAGAAATTGAGATCATAAATTGCAATGCCCTGGTATCTCTACCCAAGGCAATGATGTACAACATCACCTGTCTTGAGCGTATTTCTATTGATAGATGTGATTCATTAACATCCTTTGCAATAGGCCAGCTACCTCCAACTCTGAAGTGGCTAAAGATTGATCGTTGCAAGAATATGCTGATTTTGCTGGAAAAGGATGATATCAATTATTTCTGCAGCAACAAGTCTCTTCTTGAGTACTTGGAAGCTGTTGAATGTCCTTCACTCAAGTCCTTAACTTCAAGTGGAGAGTTACCTGCAACACTTAAACAGCTCCACATTAGCTCTTGTCAAAACCTTGAGTCAATAGCAGAGAGGTTACATGACAACTCATCTCTTGAACGCATTAGGGTCTCAGATTGTGACAACTTTAAATCTTTACCCATGGGCATACACACCCTCAGTTCTCTAGATGAGATTCACATTTGGAATTGTCCAAGTCTTGTAACTTTCCCAGACGGAGGGCTGCTCCCAACCAGCCTGAGAGTGCTTTGGATTTTCGGTTGTAAAGATATGCAGGCCCTGCCCAACTGCATTCACAACCTCACCTCTCTTCAAGAATTGAATGTATGGGAGTGTCCAGGCATTGTAAAATTTCCGGAAGAAGGTTTTCCTACCAACATAACATCACTTTTTATCTGTGATCTCAAAATCTATCCAGCCTTGTTTAAGTGGGGTTTGGACAAGTTCACCTTTCTTAGACAACTTAACATTAGAGGTGGATGTCCAAATCTAGTTTCCTTTCCAGAGATGATGCTTCCAGCCTCCCTAACGAGCCTCACCATTCAAGTCTTTCCGAATCTGAAGTCCCTGTCTTCCAAAGGCTTTCAAATCCTCACCTCTCTTGAATATCTGTCAATCTATCAGTGCGAATGGCTCAAGTCCTTTCCAAAGGATGGTCTGCCGCCCTCACTCCTTGAACTTCATATCCAAGGATGTCCTCTGCTAAAAGAACGCTGCAAGAAATTTGTAGGACAAGAGTGGTCCAAGATTGCCCTCATCCCTTGTGTTCAGCTTGATGGCAGGTTCATCTATGACCCAGAAAATGAGCATTGAATTTTGTTAAGACTCCATAAGATAAGAAAGAATAGTAGAAGCAGACACTACACTCTTTTCCAGGTACTTTTATGCAAATATATAATAACAGTTCATAATAAGCATATCATCTGCCTTCCTGAAATTTTATGATAACAATTCTATATTGCATTTACAGGCAGAGAGATAGCAGAACTCAGTAAGATCCAGAAAAAGTAGAATATGGTAGAATCCAGGGTCAGCTGCATTATTCTCTTTATCTGGTATGTTTTATTGTTGTTTTTATGTAGAGTAGATTGGATTTATTTTTTATGTTGTCGTGAAAACACTCCAGAATTTTTCAATTTCAATGGATTTATTTTGGTATTTAGTTAATTTTTGTTTGATAATTATATGCCGTTGCACTAATAAAGCTTGGCCTTGCCCCAGCCAAACAAAACCACCACAGCCATGGTGTTACGTGGATCCGAATCCTCTCCATTTCTCTTTGAAATGGAGTGTCCATTTCATGGACAGGATCTCTTTAAAATAAATCAATGGTCTAAAAAGTGCCACCTCAATTAAAATACAAAAGCCTAACTAAACAAACACAACTGTGGTTAACCTCGGTTAGCCAAAAAAAAAAAAAAAAACTGTGGCTAACCCCCCCTCAAAAAAAAAAAAAACAAAAAAACAAAACTGTGGTTAACCATTACCCAGCAAACCCATTTTTTTGAAAATTTCAAAATCCCTCTCTTCTTCGACTCATCTCCCAAGCTTCACTCTCTCTCTATCTTAACCCTGCCATTGCCGTTGCCACCATGACCCCTTTGCCAAGCCACCGTTTATCGCGCGGGCCAAGTCTCACACTACTCTAGCATCGTCGGACTGCTCCTTCGCGCAAAATAAAACCTAAAATGCTCAAACCCAACTATGGTTAACCTTTAATCAGTAAACCCACCTGATCTAAACAATTTTTTTCTAAATCTCTCCCTTCTCAACCCATCTCCAAGCTCCACTCTTTCTCAACCTGCACTGCCGCTGCAACCATGACCCTCTTCCAAACCACCTTGTCATGCCACATCTCATAGCCCAGCATCATCAAACTGCTCCGCTGGAACAGCCACTGCCCAGTAAGTTTCTCTCTCTGTTTTTTTTTTTTTTTTTTTTTTGATAAGCTCTGTTTGGTTGCTAGAAAAATGAAGGAAAAAAAAACTATGATACTGCTATTTTTTTATTGATTTGTTGTGCTGACTTGGTTTTTTTTTTTTTTTTTTTTTTTTTTTTTTTTTTTTTTTTTTTTTTTTTTTTTTTTATTATAGAATGGTTTCTTGTTTTTTGTGTGTGTGTGTGTGTGTGTTTTTTTTAATTTTTTTTAAGCTTTTGGTTTTAAGCTTGGTGGGGTGTTTCAGATTTTTGGGGGATTTATGGATTTTTTTTTTATCTGAATTTGTTCTTAAAGCAATGGGATTTATGGGTTATATTTTTGATACCACGCCCAAGTTTCTTAAGACTAGGATAAGAAACACAAAAAAGGAAAATCATAAGCAAAGCTAATTTTTTTTTTTTTTTTTTTTTGAGAATAAACGGCAGAAGCAAAGCTAGTTTAAGATAAAGGATGAGTGAAGAAATAATTATTGTAAAATACTTCGTATGCTTTGCATAAGTTAAGAAAAAAGATGTGAAAATGACCACATAAAAGAAAGACATGAGTGATTTTTTAAGCACCTAGTACGATTAGCCTTGTATTATTATGAAAAATAATTACAGAGGAGGAAGTATCATCAGTGTTTATGCATATACTCAGGCAAACTCTGCCTCATCTTCCAATTCGTTATGTTATCATAACTTTTCATTTAGTTGTTTGCAGATGTTCAATCTGATTTTTAATTGGTTAAGGGGTAAAGAAAAAGGAAAATTTTGACAATTTTATCTAGTAAGCAAGCATGAATGCACTAATTCACCTTACAAGCTTAGAGCGTTGTCAGTTATAAGGTCAATTATATTGGCTTGAGGATGCATAGACTCAGATGTAAGATACTGTGAATGTTCAATTTGGCTTTCAATCTGTTGTTAACTATTTTCTTTCTTTTACCCCCTTAAAACATGGTATTGTGTTATGAGCAATCATCAAAATACAAGCTCTTTGTTTTACTTAATTATTATAGTTCAACTAGTTGGAAATAATGGGGAAGTTTATAAATATGCAGGATTGGCATTTTTTGGATATTGCCTGTAGGTTTCATCAATCCTTGGTATACTTCTTGCGTTATTTTGAATCATCGATCACTTGAGGGGAAAGACTGTCCAAGTGTCAGGTATTCTAAGGGATTGCATTTCATGTGTTGTGAAACTTAAGATTCTAGAGTTTTGATATCAAAAGGACTTATATAATGAAGAGACATCATACCAGGAAAGGGTGGGGCAAGTTGAATATCATGAGACAAGTCAAAGTGATCAAGCTGCGAGTCTGTGACTGAAAATTGCAAACTATGGCGGGAATGTGTAGTCAAGAAGTAGAAGACACACCAAGTGCAGAATTATATATTATGAACTTTGTAATCAAGTGTATATTTCAATAGAACTCTTGTTATATATGTCTATGTTTCTATTTTTTATACTATTACTCTACAAGATATGGAATTAACCTTGCGGAGAAATGAAAAATTTGCCGAAATATAGAGTTAAAAATGGCCCAGCCATCCTCAAACGATACTACTAAGAAATTACACAGAAAATAGAAATTCATTAAATGTATTTTCATACAAATCCAACATCTTTAAGTAAAAAAATCCTAAAACATGTACACACAAATACAACATCTTTAAGTATCTTCTAAGCCAATTACAAAAAATATCAAATGGGCATTGCAAACAAATTAACGAATTTTGCATTGCTAACTTCAAGATATTTTTTTTTTTCAATCAGTCATGGGATACTTGAAAACCCTTTCTTCAAAACAAATGGGCAAAAATCAGCACATGGAACTTCGCATAAAGCTTGCATTTGATTTCTTGAAAAACACTTGTACCCGTCTTTAGACCTTTTTCAAGGTTAGGCTGCTCCAACTCATTTTCTACAAAAAGAAAAATCAAATGCATTCTGTACATCAAAAGGGGAAAAAATCCACAAAGAAAAATTTCTCAAAAATCCATACCATCAAGTCAAAAGCTCTACATTTTTTTAGCAAATACACTGACAAACTTCAAGTGGTCCATATACTTAGTCATGAAACTGAACTAACATAAGAACAAAAGCATTATCTTCTATTAAACATACCTTCTATTTGAAAAACTGAACCAACATAAGAACAAAAGCAATATCTTCTATCAAACATACCTTCTATTTGAAAGGGAATTGGGTAAGAAGCTAAGCAAAATTCCAAACACTTTTGTGTAAAAAGAACAAGAGTTCAAAAAGGCTTGTTCCTACATGCACATTGCATCAAGCCTGAGCCTTGAGGTCCAGTAAAAGTTTTTAAAATTATAGTATTTATTGAAACTTACGAAATGAAAAAGGCCATTTAATAATAAAAATTTAGATGACACACATTTCTGCTTTTATATGCAGTAAGCCAAATGTTCAATGTTTCAAACCCCCTTCACACAAGCATTTTGACCTATCAACTCAAAAGCCCAATTAATAATGTGATGCATACAAACATTACAAGATCAATTGAAATCATATAAAGTAAACTGAAATGGATATTTGATTTAATATTATGCTTACCAAAAAACAAAAGCAGTTCAAGAGCTAATTCTAAGAATAGGTAATATGTTAATTAAAAAGTCAAGCACTAGCTAGCTATGATACATTGGGCATATGGTGCAATGTAGAAATATGATGCCAAGCTGCAAAAAATGTTATGATACAAATTTAGCTGACAATTCTACAAAATACTACTGATACACAAGTACTATTGAGGACAGAAATTTCTGCAAGGTAAGTAAAACTTAAAAAGAATTGGTACTACACAGAATTCAAGTGGTCTGCCAGGAATTGGACAGAAATTCAAAGAAGCACCTTTTGCATCAAATCAACTATATTTTGTCAATGAAAGCAAAGGTTTAACTCAGCCTACAAGCTAAAATGATAAAAGGAAATGAGATTTTGATGATGAAAGATTTGTCATGATAATGAGCAGTAAGAGTTTGAAATTAGGCAAAGTAGAGCCAAGCTTAATCATTCCATGGCAGAGCATTCTGACAGATTTTAATCCCGAAGCTCAAACCAACAACTAACAAAACCACACAAAAAAGAAACCAAATTCAGCACTGTAAGGACCCAATTTGAATTGAGTGTTGGGTTTCAGCCCAATAAGCCCAAACAATAAATTTATAGAGAGTGGGTTGACAGGCTTAGATGCTGGCCGTCGATCACCACGCTCAAACTTTTTCTTATAAAAAAGGCTAAGTGTTTCCTTACAACTAGGGGAATGCTCCTCGGCCTATGGCCGAGGAGGTCTTAAGGTTTTTCCCCCACCCCACTGGCTTTACTAGCTCTTCTTTTATAGTTTTCATTTTCCTATCTCCTGCTTCCATCTGTTGATCGTCTATTTGCTTTTCTTCTGGTTGTCCGTCCCATCAGAGGCCTTATCCGCACTCAAGTGGCTCACTCTAACCAACGTTATCCTGCCAAGGGGTTACCTCCCCATTAATGCGGCCAGGGGGGTTGGTTGAGTGCATTCAATGCAATAGTGACAGCTTACTCTGGGGGTTAACCTCTCCCCAAAATCACCCTTGTCAGGCCGAGGACAAGGTATCCTCGGCGTGGATCCAGGAGAATAAGCTTCCCCCCCTTTTCTTCAGGAATAGCTTGCGATCCTCGGCACGGGCCTTGGGCCTGCTATATGATGGGCCGAGGCTATCAGGCCCACGGACCCCACAATAGCCCCTCAAAACTCTGCTGCACGTTCTCTCAAACGGGGAGGAGAGTTTTGATACATGCGGATCCACTGGACGAATGGCCTCACTTTAGTTTATATTGATGCTGGCGGCTTCTTGACTGCCCGATGTGCGTTTTTAGCGTTTCGAGGATTAATGGGTGCCCACATTAAATTTTTGGCGGCACCACGTTTCCCACTTTCAACGGCATGATCTTCTGCCTTTATGAGCAAGCGATTTCATTTGGGGAGGTTTAGGGGAGAGTATAAACACCTGTTTGACTTGCCTGGTTTCATCATTTTCGCGCTTATCATTATTAATGCATATAGTTTGAACTTGGTTCGACTGGCACACTATCTGAAGAGTATCGTCATACCTCTGTAAGTTTTCTTTTTCTAGTGACCCCAGACTTCCTTGATTTCACTCTTCCTTTTCTTTTCAAGAGCTCTTAGTTGTCTTTGGGGAATGGGTAAGTTTAAGGAGTTGGTCGAGTCCGATGAGATGATGAACAAATTCATTGTTGACTACGGAATACCCAATAATGTGAACTTGAAATACTGCGAAGAAGGAGAGTGGTACCTTAAGAGGAGAGAGGGTGAAGTCGTGATCCCAATAGTTGCTTTTGTAGAGGGAGGGATGAGAATCCCTATGAGGCCGGTGACCCTCAATTACCCTAGGCATTTCCGCCTGGCCCCTACTCAATGCGCTGTGAATGTATTTAGGATACTAGGGTGTGTAGATACCCTGAATGAGAAAATGGGGCTGAGACTGACTCACCATGATGTTAATTGGTGTTACAACCTTCATCACCTGAGGGGTAAGACGTATTATATGAAGACAAGGGACGATAGGGTTCGTCTTATCCAGTGTCTTCCTGACTCCAATAAAGGGTTGAACCAAGATTTCCTCATAGTGTGGGGAGAATGGCACGACGGCTTTCATTGCCCAACCGTAGAGGGGAAGCCAGGTAGGGCGTCCGAAGTACAAGATAATCTAGGTTTCAGTGTCTTCAAGTTTTACATTTGTATACTCGATTTGGTTGACTAATCATAAGAATTTCACTTTTCTTTTCACAGATCCACACGCTTTTGCACGTCACTTTCACCTGGTTAATAAAGCGGATTTGGAAACCGTTCTCAGGTCGGAACTCTTCTTGAACGAACCTGACAACCAAGTCAGAGCTGCTCATAAAATCCTCGGGTGTGACCCAGCTCAAACGTCATTCCCTGTTCCGCAGCACGTAATTAGAGCTCGTGATCCTCGGCTTACGCAGATCACCGTGGTGGAGAGCGGTTTTTCTTTTACTGGGGGATCTTACATACCCGAAGGTATTCCGTTATCAGGTTCCTCTTCATCCCGGCAAGTAACGGTGGCCGAGAGAGGACCACTTAAGAAAACAAGGGAGGTGGTCGAATTGAGTTCCTCCGAGGACGAGTATAGCGTGTTTGACCTAGCTGATCAGCCCGAGGATCCTCCCGGTGACCTAGGAGATCCTCAATTGTCCGAAGCTGATCTTCAGTCCCTAAAAGTTGGTACCCAGGCTGAGATGGGTTTAAAGAGACAGCCCCAGACCAATCTTCTTGACCTGCTCGAAGGCGGTTCCAAGAAGGATGTACCAGGGGAGTTACAATCCCAGCCCCCAGCACCTCAGCCCCAGATTCCAACCATGCAAACCAGGTCATCCTCCACCTAACGTAGCTGCCCTCTACTGAGTCTCCTGATCCGAAAAGGAAAAGACTTTCTAAGGGTAAGAGGCAATGGATGGGAGCAAATCTCATTCTTCGCCCGAGGAGGGTAAGACTCGTAGACCCCAAAGCAATTGAAGCTCGGGATAAAAGAGAGGCAAGAAGGTCATCCAGCAGCCCCAGGCTCAAGCATGGCTGCCTGCTGCCATGCTCCACGACCAGCCCTAATGGACAACGCGTCGATACGAGAGTCTCAAGGAGACGAGGGGGCTCTCGTAGCCGAGGCCCTAGAGAAATCTCTTCTTCTTCCCATTGATATGGCTAAGTTAGAGAAGATGAGTGGGGTAGAGGTTGTCCTCGACCTTAAGAAATATCTAGGCATGGTAGGTCCTTTGGCAACCATTCTTTTTACTAGAAATTTTTGTTGCTTAGTATTTTCTTTCTTTTTATAAAGCTGCTTGTTTTTGCTGGCAGGCTATCCAGGCCTTTTTAGGTTGGGCGAAGAGGTTGATGACCATAGTCACGCCTTAGCGCAAGAGCGCGATAAGTTCCTAGAAGCGGCTAAAACTCTTAAGAGGTCTGAGGCCGACCTGAAAAAGGCGACCGAGGATCTGGCAGAAATGGCGAAGGCCAGGGATACTGCTGTTTCTGACCTAGCCGTGGTCAGGAAGCAAGCTGAGGATCAAACGGTCTACTTGCAAGACGTTGAAGGTCAATTACAGAAGGCCAAAGAGGACATCTCCTACATGAAGGAAATTTTGATCAAAGCAATCCATGATAAAGGTGTTGCCGAGTATGCCAGGGACGAGGCTGTGAGAGCCAGAGACGAGGCAATTTTTGCGAAAACAGACGCTGAGCGCTCTGTGGAAGAGGCAAAGGAAGAGGCCTTCGCAGAAGGGGTGGCTAAGACTGAAGCCACCCTTCGGGCTCAAGTTCCTGCTGTGTGCAGGCATTATTGCTCTCAAACCTGGCAAGAAGCCCTCAACCAAGTAGGGATTGACGCTTCGTCCGATCTTAGAAGGGAAGACAGGGTATATTACCCTACTGCCATTCGCGAGGTTATACCTGCTGCTCCTGAGGAGGGATCCTCATTACCATCGGTTGAAGGTCAGGATCGGACCACCGAGGATGCGCGTTAACTGGTCAGCCATCCGAGGAGGTTGAGCCCAAAGAGTATTGGGGGAAGTTGCGACCGAGGGTCAGGGAATGCCACAAGACATGGCAAGTCCCCGGCGGACTTTTTGAAATCGAGCCCTTAGGCTTGACGCAGACCTTTTGATTTACTTATTGATTTTAATTTGCTCATTGAATTGAGGAGGCTAGTATACGGCGTAGGATGAATTTGTTTGTCTTCTCTTTTACCTCATTTTGTTTCTTGCCTGGTGGCTTTTGTAAGGGAATTGCATACTTTTTGAATTTGAATACGTAATACTTCTCTTCCAACTAATGTTATTTTCTTTTCTTTTGTTCACTTTACTATTGTACTCTTCTCAATATTCGTACTTTATGCTGGAGTTTGCTCCATGAAACCACCTGTTATCCTTCGAATATAATCCAGGTAACGCAGTATGGCTTAATTCTAAGTAACGTCTAGTTTTTAATCTNTACTGAGTTGAAGGAACCAGTATACGGCCTAGGATAGCTTTGTTCATTTTTCCCTTTGATATTATCTCGTTTCCTGCCTCAGTGGCATTGTAAGGGAGTCGTGTACTTTCTTTTTGAATCGAATACTTGAGATTTTGCTTTCATTTAATGATACTTTATTTTGTTTGCTTTGCTATTGTATTCTACTCAATATTTGTATTCATTCTGGAGTTGGCATCATGGACCATCTATATCATCCAAATATAAATCGAAGGATGGTATTATAGCCTGACATTGAGTAACGCTTTGGCTTTTCTTAGTGCAGTTATTTTCTTTGTGGGTTCGAGTCCGAAGACCATACACTACCCTGGTAATGCACAATACTTATTTAGTTTTCCATAGGTTTGGGTCCGAGGACCATGCAATACCTTGGTTCTGTCTAGTACCCAGGTATAATGGTGTGTGTAGTTTTACCATAGGTTTGGGTCCGAGGACCATGCAATACCTTGGTTCGTCTACCACTTCAATAAATAAATAAAAAAAAAATTTTGTAAATATTAGACGTAATCGGTGTGCGTAGTTTTACCATAAGTTTGGGTCCGAGGACCATGCAATACCTTGGTTCTGTCTACCACTTCAATTTTTTTGTAAATATTAGACATAATCGGTGTGCGTAGTTTTACCATATGTTTGGGTCCGAGGACCATGCAATACCTTGGCTCTGTCTACCACTTCAATTTTTCCTGTAAGTACCTAGTTTCACCATAGGTTTGGGTCCGAGGACCATGCAATACCTTGGTTCTGTCTAGTACCGGTATAATGGTGTGTGTAGTTTTACCATAGGTTTGGGTCCGAGGACCATGCAATACCTTGGTTCTGTCTACCACTTCAATTTTTTGTAAACATTAAACATAATCGGTGTGTGTAGTTTTACCATAGGTTTGGGTCCGAGGACCATGCAATACCTTGGTTCTTCTACCACTTTAATTTTTTGTAAACATTAAACATAATCGGGTGTGTGTAGTTTTACCATAGGTTTGGGTCCGGGACCATGCAATACCTTGGTTCTGTCTACCACTTCAATTTTTTTGTAAACATTAAACATAATCGGTGTGTGTAGTTTTACCATAGGTTTGGGTCCGAGGACCATGCAATACCTTGGCTCTGTCTACCACTTCAATTTTTCCTGTAAGTACCTAGTTTCACCATAGGTTTGGGTCCGGGAGCCATGCAATACCTTGGTTCTGTCTACCACTTCAATTTTTTTGTAAACATTAAACATAATCGGTGTGTGTAGTTTTACCATAGGTTGGGTCCGAGGACCATGCAATACCTTGGTTCTGTCTACCACTTCAATTTTTTTGTAAATATTAGACATAATCGGTGTGCGTAGTTTTACCATAGGTTTGGGTCCGAGGACCATGCAATACCTTGTTTCTGTCTACCACTTCAATTTTTTGTAAATATTAGACGTAATCGGTGTGCGTAGTTTTACCATAAGTTTGGGTCCGAGGACCATGCAATACCTTGGCTCTGTCTACCACTTCAATTTTTTTGTAAATATGACATAATCGGTGTGCGTAGTTTTACCATAGGTTTGGGTCTGAGGACCATGCAATACCTTGGCTCTGTCTACCACTTCAATTTTTCCTGTAAGTACCTAGTTTCACCATAGGTTTGGGTCCGAGGACCATGCAATACCTTGGTTCTGTCTAGTACCCAGGTATAATGGTGTGTGTAGTTTTACCATAGGTTTGGGTCCGAGGACCATGCAATACCTTGGTTCTGTCTACCACTTCAATTTTTTTGTAAACATTAAACATAATCGGTGTGTGTAGTTTTACCATAGGTTTGGGTCCGAGGACCATGCAATACCTTGGTTCTGTCTACCACTTCAATTTTTTGTAAACATTAAACATAATCGGTGTGTGTAGTTTACCATAGGTTTGGGTCCGAGGACCATGCAATACCTTGGTTCTGTCTACCACTTTCAATTTTTTGTAAGTACAGGTTTGTCCTCAGATCGCTTTACTGGATATGATTATTCCTTGCGTCAGATCAATCTTTACACGTGGCATTGATCTCACCTCTTAAATTGAGGCCCATTTTTTTTTTTTATTTAAGAAGCGCCCCCTGTCTGTTCGTGTTCCGCGCTCAACGCTCGATGCGCGAAACGCGCCTTCATTAATGCCCTCGTAAATTGACACGAGTCCAACCGTCCGTGGCCTCCTTGGAAATTGGGGACTTCATTACTGATCCAGCTGATAATACCCTTTTCAAATTCTGCACGAATTAATTCTCACCAAACTCCCATCCCCTATATAAAGTAAGTAGATGGTTACCCCACAGCCCATGAACCTCTCAACACAAACAGAGCAAAACACCTTCTTCCAACTTCATATGTCCTTTTACCAACCCCGCCGGAATTGTCGCCGGGACTGAAAAAACCGGTATGGCCACAGCCCCACTGGGCTTTCGGTGCGGCAGAGTCTAGGGCGTAATCCTGACGGTGCCCTTCGAGGTATCCCAGAGGGGTGTTGTTAGAGAACCTCACGTCTCTCCTCGGGAGCACACCCCGACGAGGAAGGCACATGAATTCACCTCATGGGCGGTGCTCGAGTGTTGCCGTCTCCAATGGCCAACACTCGAGAGGAATGAAGAGAATCGAGGGAACATCATGGGGGAGGGTGTCCCCGAGCCCCTGCGTCTGCTCCTCTCTTTGTTCCAGCTCTGCCCAGCCGAGGAGGGGGTGGTTGGGGGCCTGAGGACATGTTTGTCCTTCACCTCCTCCACCGTGTGTCAAGCTCTCCCATTCTTTTGATGCCAATAAGGCACGAGTTGACACTTCCCTCCGGCTAGTTTCCCCTGGGGCGGCTTCACCTGGGCCTCTGATTGTAGGAGTAGCTAGGACTAGCAGGTGGCTATTAGCTAGTAAATTACTTGTAACACAGGCCTACCTGATCCTCTGATTGTAATATGTAATTTTTTATGTTTGAATTAATAATATCAAGATCTTTTATTTTTCTCTTTCGTTTTTTTTTTTTTTTTTTTTTTTTTTTTTTTTTTTTTTGTGTACAATAAATACTTAAATTTAGAACTCTTATCTTATTCAATCTACTGCAAAACAAATACTTAGAACTTAGAACTTTATCTTATTCAATCTACTGCAAAACAAATACTTATAACTTAGAACTTTATCTTATTCAATCTACCGTAAAACAAACACTTAGAACTTAGAACTTTATCTTATTCAATCTACTGCAAAACAAATACTTATAACTTAGAACTTTATCTTATTCAATCTACCGTAAAACAAACACTTAGAACTTAGAACTTTATCTTATTCAATCTACTGCAAAACAAATACTCATAACTTGGAACATTTACCTGGTGCACTGGCCAGCACCCTAATCCTTCCCACAGACGGCGCCAATTGTAAGGACTCAATTTGAATTGAATGTTAGGTTTCCAGCCCAACAAGCCCAAACAATACATTTATAGAGAGTGGGCTGAAAGGCTTAGGTGCTGGCCGTTGATCACCATGGCCAAACTTATCTCAAAAAATGGCTAAGTGTTTTCTTACAAATGGGGGAATACTCCTCGGACTGTGGCCGAGGAGGCCTTCCTTTCTTCCCCCATCTCTTTGGCTTTACTAGCTCTTCTTTTATAGTTTTCATCTTCCTATCTCTTGCTTCCATCTGTTGATTGCCTATTCGCCTTTCTTCTGGTTGTCCATCCCATCAGAGGCCTTATCGGTACTCAAGTGGCTCACTCTGATCAACGTTATCCTGCCAAGGGTTACCTCCCCATTAATGCAGCCAGGAGGGTTAGTTGAGCGTATTAAATGCGAGAGTGACAGCTTACTTTGGGGTTAGCCACTCCCTGAAATCACTTTTGTCAGGCGAGGACAAGGTATCCTCGGCGTGGATCCAGGAGAATAGGCTTCCCCCCTTTTCCTCAGAAATAGCTTGCTCTCCTCGGCATGGGCCTTGGGCCACTATAAGATGGGCCGAGGCTATCAGGCCCACGGACCCCACAACTGCATATTGCAAATTCTCATGTTGATTTTAGTTTGTGATATTTACAAAATAACAAAATTTAGCTACAAAAGTTGGTTGTAACTTAAGATTATAACTTTACTCAATAAATTAAACATTATTATATATTTTGAAAATCTAACCGTTGTATTACATATTCTTTACGCTCTTAATACACATATCAAATTTTATATCAATCGAATATTATTTACCATATTATCTATCAGCTTATATTTTATGCATAATTTTAAACTATAAAAATTTACAATTTAAACAATTTATTAATGATATAGCTATTAATCTTCAAATTTTTAAAAATTTTGCAAATATAAAGTTTATAAGAAGAAGATGTAATCTAATTGTGAATTTGTCAAAATTTATCTCTAATAAAAGGATATTAAGTAAAGTTGTAAAATAAAACTACAACCAATTTTGTAGCTAAATTTTTTTCTTTACAAGAAATAACAGAGAATGTTGCTAAATCTAAATTTGGCAGATTTGGCACTAACTACACTCAATAGAATTTTTAATTTTAATATTGAGCTTTAATAGGATTTGGTAAAAAAATTGACGTTGAAATAAGGGTACTTTTCTACCATTTCTTAATTTTCAAATATATTTTCTTTTTACCCTTCTACTATTCATGAAAAAGGATACCTAGGCTTAGAATTAATACTATGGTTAGGGACTAGGGTTTGGTTTGAATTTAGTTTTACTAATAATACTCTGTAAATTAATCATGACTAACAATAATTGCATTAATGAACCCAAGGGGTTAAAAGTTTTTATTTTAAAAAATATTTCAAAATGCACCACGCATCACGCGAAATATCGGCTAGGATATTATAAAAATTAGATCCTATAACTTGTGGATGCATACAACAATGTCACGTGTTTCTTTCTCAAAGAATACTACAATGAAATGTAGTGACTTCCTACATTTAGTTAATATTATTATATGGACAAAAAATGCCATGTGTCAAACAATTATTTGAACATGTTAATATGTTTGACATTTTTTAAATAATAATTTACTAATTTAAATGAAATAAACGCATTTCTTTAATATGTTATCTATGTTCACGATTTAATTTTTATTTATGAGCACAAATTCTTTTTTTTTTTTTTGGAGAAACTTCTTAATTTGTTATTTAACTATTAATTTTCCTAATCATTACCTTTCCAGTGGCTATTCAAGTTTTCTTTGTTGAAAATTTAATTATATCTAATTATGTATACATTACTAAATCTAATTGTAAATCTAATTATCTATATTTATGATAGATTTGAAAACAAAGGTTTAGCTTTAAGTTTTGTTGTTCTCCTATGTTGTCCCGTTGGAGAAATTATTATTTACACTAGGATGATTGTTAATGTGATCCTCCCTAACCAATGAGATCATGCCATCTATGTAAATGTACATGTAAGCTTCTTAATTAGCACAAGGAATACAAAATAAAAATTACTAGATGATGTTACATTTGCATAAATAACAGCATTTTTTTGGGTAAGAGGTCAAAAAGAACCATGTCAGCAGTCCTTCTAGTGAACCCAATAATTTCTCGTCACGTTGGATTTGAGGAGTCATGGTTAACCAAGAATTTAGTTACTATCACATTAATTGTCTTTAGCTGTTACTCATAATAATTACTAAATGACAAAACTTAGGTACAGTACCTTAGATGCTACTCCTTGGATTCCTCTTTTAAGGTTTACCCATGTGACTACTTAACTTAAACCTTACACTTTCATCCTATAAAAAAATAAAAAATAAAATAAAAATCCACATGATAAAATCTTAAGATGGAAATATGTTTAGTTGAGAGGATGGAAAAGTGAAAAGATAAAAAAAAAAATTATTTTCCCTCATTTGTATTTGGTTGGGATGGTGAAAAAGTTAAGGGATGAAAAACTTTTTGTATAAATTACCATCATTTCTCTTTTAAATAATACAAAAAGTAACACATTATACTTTAAAAATATTGTGTATGGATGGAAACTTCATTAAAAAAATAAATATAAAAAAAAAAACCAAAATTGATGAGAAAAGAAACATATGAGCACCCAAAAAAAAAAAAAAAAACAACAACAACAACAACAACAAGAAAGCTAACATGTCTAGACAAAACCAAAGGAAAAAAAAGAAGTCAACACGTTAGTAATAGAGAAAGAACAAATCAAAGAAAAAAAAAGGCTTGTGGTATTTTTGGTAGCTCATTTTCATGAGCTTCCTCCTTCCAATTTTCTCCCAATTTTGAGGAGAAAACATTTTGGTGAACCTAAGAGAAAACATCTAGACCCCACCACAAAATTTTCCACTCCCCCTCCCAACCAAACATACACTAAAACTTTTCTCATCTAAGTCTCTTGACATGTATATTTAGTTTTACAAATTAAAAATTATAAACCTTAAATATTTGATTCTCAGCCTTTAAAAGTTCACTTTTTTTTTAAGAAATACTCCTAAGAAAAAGACAAAGAAATAATTATAATGACAAATGAAAGAACAAAATATACATGTATACCTTATAAAATAAAATAAAATAAAAATCAATAAGCATGTAGTGACCTTTTTAGGGTCTAATTAATTATGATTACTTATGGATATACTGGATTACAATTTTTTTTCTTCATTATTTTAGTGACACATAATACATAATTGAAATTAATTTTCCAAAATTATAACACATATAAGTATTATAAAATAACTAATAACGAATAGGTGCATTGCAAGGGACATCTACTAGTTTCCTCAATTAGTCCCATTATTTTCATTAGAAGACAAACCGCATCTATTTTGTAAGCTAGACAAATAGTTGAATTTTTTATTTTTTATTTTAGACTACCATAGTGTCATATGCCTTCAACAAACCCAATCCTTTTATGTTTGGAACAATAGCCTTTTTTTTTTTTTTTTTTAAGAACAATAACAGGAGCTCTGTCATGTTCATTTCCAAATTACACAAAAAGGGAAAATTACCCCTTCTTCCATTAAAAATTTAAAACCACTTCAAACCCAATCACGATCCTTTATGACCTATAACCACCTCCGTAATCTCCTTGCTTCATCATTCTCCCTCTTCCTGTTTTAGATTATTCCAATATGGTGTAGTATAAAATAGAGAATGAGATGTTAAGTGGATTGTTAAAGTATTAATGTAATTAAAATACTAACTTTTTGGTGATGCAAATGCAAAATGAAGTTGAGATTTATAAAATTATATGTAAGTATATGGGAAGGAGCATCGTTTTAGACAATGAGAAAATGCAAAAGTGCAAAAGTATTATGGGAAGCGTTAAACACTACGTACTTAATTATGTTTATTCGCACATACAATGTAGCAACTTTGAGAACACCATATCCCAGTAAATTTGTATCAGTTTCAAAAATGTGCTTACTATATAATAATAATATAATTGTATATGATGTAAAAATGATATAATATATTATTCGTTAATGTTCATAAAATAAGTTCTTACCCATTAAGACATAAAGGTAAATTGAAAATTAAAAATAAATTTTAAAATCCATAAATTGGGACACACATTTAATTTTTAGCTATAACTATTTGCAGTTATGACTTTAAAACGTCGTATGTTTTATTTATTTATTTATTTATTTTAAAAGGTTGAATAAAAATTTAAAAAAAAAAAATGCTATAAGCACACGTGCATGGTGCGTGTGGATAGGCTAGTAAACACTACCAATATTATTTTTGCTTCCAAAAAATTTAAGATTTATGCCGGATTTTCCAAGATTTAGATTTTTGGTGCTTTTATTGAATTCTAATTTTTTTAAAATATATCATCTTCCCATAAATGTCCTATCGAATTCTCATTTGATAACGTGCATTGGAAGAGGCTTCAAGTACCAAGCCTCGAAATTTTCTGATTATAGCCTTAATGATTTTTGAGATGAGAAACATAGTTATAGTTAGTAGAGGCAGGAGAGGAGTAAGAGGAGGGTTAGACGGAGCAAAATATTTAAGAAGCAAAGAAGACAAGAAGAAGAAAATACCTATGAAGGTGATGCGTGTTGATGTAATCGAATCAATGAATTACCAAAATCTTTTGAAATTGAGGTATATCTAAACATTTCAAGTCATCTATTTTTTTTTTTTTTTCTCTATTGTTAACACACATACCTATGAAGGAGATGCGTATTGATGTGATTGAATCAATGAATTACCAAAATCTGTTGAAGTTGAGGTATATTTAAACATTTCAAGTCATCCTTTTGTTTTTCTCTATTGTTAACACACATACTCTAGTGAGTTTTAAATTGATGGCCTCACCATCCACCTAAACTCTTGTGGGAGGAAGTGTCATTTTATAAGTCAAGGCTCCTTGGCCCTTTCAAGTCATTAATTTAAATGATTATGCAAAAGAGGAAACTTATAGAAAGTTTTTTGCCATGACATGTGGTTATGCTATCTTTGCATTATTTCTATATGATTGTGTTTTGGTTGAAGTATTATTGAATGAGCATGTTTTGCATTGGAAACAACATTTAAGCCCGTAAACCTTATACAGAAACTACTATTCATCTTCCACTCTCTTGCACTTTTTTATTCCCCTCAAGTTTGTGTCTTTCTCCTTATTTATCTATCCCCATCTCCATTGTTCCATTTTCTTTTACAAACTTTTGAACCATGCAAAACAAAAAGAAAGATGGAGTGGGTGAAACGTGAAAGCATTTCTTGCCATACAATTGGACCATATATAGTAGCCTTGCAAGTTCAACACTATTTACATGTACAATAGGCTTGTATATTTACACACATCCATGTAAATATTATTCTAAAACTTTTTATTACGCTTCTTTTTTTCTCATTTTGGATTATCTTTTCAAAATTTAATTTTATTTCAAAATTTAAAACATAACTGATTAGTTGGCTTTAGTTGGACAAATTTATAACTTTCTACCACTGGTACAAACTTCAATCCCATCTTTTTTTAATTAGTATAAATATCGTTAGTTGAAAGTTAAGTTGTCTCCATAGATTAAAGTGTTTGGATTGCCGAGTTTGTAATATAAAGAGGAGAAAATGGAGAAACCTCATTTGATGTTAAAACTGAAAAAAATAAATAAATAAATAAAAATAAAAAAGGTGTAAATACTTATTTTAATTTATTTATCATGTTATTAATGTGACACTAATCAATTCATTGTCATGTTAGTTTGTAAACCTATTGTTGTAAAATTGTCAGTAGCTATAACACTTTCTAGACATTAACCTGTGGAATTAATAAACAGATTCGAATAAAGGAGAGGAAACTTATCCACCTTTCTAATAGCTCCATTTTCTGGATCATAGAGGAGTTCACTGTTTGCAGAAGGAAATGTGCTCAAAGATAGCGGGGCTGTCCAAAGATGGGGATATATTTCTGCTTCCTAAGTTCAAAATTTCCTTGTATTGCTGTAACATCCATTTTCAAAAGCAAGCATACACATTGGAAAAATCTTAGTTTTGATTCCTCAAAACTCTTCACACCACAAAAAATCATGGTGTTCTAATAAGGATATTAAGTGTCGTAGGCACACTACAAAAAAGGCACTTGGAAGCTGCATTTTGGAGCTACATTTTTCAAAAACGCAGCTTCAGGGTACTGTTAGAGCTGCGTTTTACAAAAACGCAGCTCCACCACTAAACGTATAGCTGCGTTTACTAAAAATACGCAGCTTTAGACTCATTTGGAGAAATTTTTTTATTTTTTTTTTCAATATATCCCAGAGCTGCGTTTGACAAACACAGCTTAAACTGATATAGAGCTGCGTTTTATTAAACGCAACTTAAAAACGTCTAGAGCTGCGTTTTAAACGCAGCTCAAACATTTATAGAGCTGCGTTTGATTAAACGCAGCTCCAGATATGTTGAAGCTGCGTTTAATCAAACACAGCTCTAGGATTGCTATAAATTGAAAAAAAAAAAAAAAAAAAAAATCCTAAATTTCAACACAACTGACGTTTAATCAAACACAGCTCTAGGATTGCTATAAATTGAAAAAAAAAAAAAAAAAAAAAATCCTAAATTTCAACACAACTGGTGAGGCTCTTTCTAAACAAACCATTATTTGTGTAAAATTGGATGCTCTCTTCGTGGATTCCTATTGAAGGAACATGTGAGTTGAATCTTCAACTTCAAGTTGAACATGTGATTTTACCTATAGCGTCCTTAGTATGCGATTGCATGCTATTGCAAACTAAGCTTGAAATCACATATTCTCATCCTCAAGTTTCTTTCATCATGTGCACTTGAAGAGGCTTCAACTACCAAGCCTTTAAACTGTATGGTTACGCCTTTAATGGTTTTTTAGTTGAGAAACACAATTACAGTTAATAGAGGAAGATGAAAAGGAAAAGAAGAACAACAAGAAGTAAATACTTATTAAGCTAATAATAAATATTAATGTAATCAAATCAGTGAATTACCAGAATGTATATCTAGATTTTCGATTCATGGTTATTGAAAATTAGAAATGAAAATGTCAAAACTTTGTTAGCTAAACGACTTATAATAGTATGGCATGAGTCCTCATCTGTTATCTAATCAACATTCTTCGAAGAATTATCTAGTGATGAGGAATAAGGCAATTAAAAATGGTATTTAGTAAATATAGATATTGCAATCAACATTCTTCAAATTATTTTGTTTGTGTTTTCTAAGAACTACGAATAGAAGACATGTAAATGCCTGTTTTTATTTTCCTTGTTATTTTGATAAATTAAAAATATTTTCTTTTTCTACTTGTTTTAGGTTACCAAACAAGTTTTTGTGTTAGAAAATAGAAAAAATTTCTAAAATATAGAGAATTGAGAAAAAAAATAGTTACCAAAACATACCCTCATATTTTTATTAAAAAATGAATGTGCACTTCATAAAAAAAAAAAAAGTACAAAAATCCAAATTAAACGAGAAAACAAAAGGAGATAAAACAACAAAATCAAAGGGAGTGATGCACAGGCACCAGGGCTATTTTGGTCCCTCCTAAGTGAGAGCTTTTTGCTCCCTCTTTTCTCTTGATTTTTCTCCCCAGATTGGGGAGATAGCATTTTTGTGTGCCTAGGGAGAAAGAACAATTCGTGTCTCTATTTGAAAATTAAAGAATAATTGTAATGTGTGTGGAATAGATTTTGTCAGTTGTACCCAATAAAATCTAGAAAGTGAAGACTATTTGCAAATTAAACTAGCAAACTCAATTATGATAATATTGTTTGTGGTCTTTTGTCAATTTTCCACATGTTTCAATTTGATTGAACTTCTTCCTTGACCTAGGTTTAGTTCAAGGAGCCAATTACGCAGCTCACATCTACCACCAAAAAAAAAATAAAAAAGGCTAGTAGTGCATCTTGAGGTTATGTGATACTTATCAAACTTGCAAAAGAAGAGAAAGACCTTAGCTTCGAAAGAAATGATAATTAAGAGTGGTTTGATGAAAGACTTGAAAATGCAAGGGTGTGTATGTATATGAACCTTTTATGTTTTCTTCCTCTCCTATAATTAGTCATTTTTCCTCACGTTGGAATCCCCCTCGCTGTTATAATGAAGCTAAAGTCATACAAAGACCTTCTAAATTTGAGGAAGATCAATTATATTTTCTAGGTATTAACACTCATTAGCATTGAGCAGTGTCCATCTTGAAAAGGATGAACAGATTCTAATTTCTCTCTAGAAATGGCAATCTAAGTGTCATGGCACAACCTTAGCAAAGAACCAAGCTTCAGGTATTGGAGTAGTTTTGCACGATGAGAATGGCTCTTGCCCAGCAACTCCCACAACTCTACACTCCTCTGATCACTGAGGCAAAGGCAGCGTCCAAGGCACTCCAATTTGCAACGAAGTTGAGATTCAACCGAGTTATTCTTGAAGGAGATTGTCAAGTCCTTATTAAGGCTCTCAAAGAAGATGGTATTTTTCTGTGCACTGAGTTTATTTATTGAAGATGTTCCTTTTGATGCTAGACTTTTTAATGAATTACGTTACTCTCATATAAAAAGAGAATGTAATAAAGTTACTCATTATTTAGCTAGATATGTTTTAGAAATTTTGGATTTTGTAATGTGGCTAGAGGATGTTCCACCACGTTTATTTTATGTTGTCCAAGCTAACATTCGTGGTTTTCATCAATAAAAAGTTTGAAGTTTGTTTCCTCAAAAAAAAAAAAAAAAAAAATTTGCATTAAATAATGATTGAATCCAATTTAATGAAAAAGGGCTACAAGTCACGGAAGAATGTTTATTCAACATAAATGATATTTCTTTTTGAGCATAAGTGGTTTACACATTGTGAGATTTTTTAACCTATGATGTTCTCTTTTGGTAATTACTCTCATATGTGTTCTAATCTCTTTTGAGAGGCCTTTTACTTTTTAGTGCGCCTAAACTTTATGAGAAATAACTCTTTTACCGTCTAATCCACATTTCTTAATTTTCCTTTTCATTGGCATCTCTTTCACTATTGAAAAAGAACATAAGTAAACTAAATTTTGACCCAATTGCGGGCCCTAATTTTCCTTTTTTATTGGGCTCAAGTAGGCGAATTTTGTCAACTGCATGGGCCATATGAGTTTTGGGCTTAAATTACTGGTGATGATGTTTATGGGCTTATTTTTAATTTGTTGACAATTCTCTCATTCAAGCCATTATCACTTCAGCTATTTCTTATAAACCATTAAATTATCACTGTTAAAGACTAACAAAAACCAACAATGTTGTAGATTAGATAATTTATATATAACGGACGTGTTTATTTTAGATTCCTTCAACATTATTTTAATTACCTATGACAAATATTGCCAATTATTATATTGCAAAATGAAAGGAAAAGAAAAACACTTAGGCTGTGTTTGTTTTGACTTCAAACTACTTCCAGAAAACCATTTCTGTAAAATTTGGGTGTTTGGCTGCTTAGAAAAATTCAGTTAACTGAAAATAATTTCACCTTTGACCGAAAAATACCCCTCCCCCGGCGGAAATCCATTTCACCTTTTATTTTCACTTCAAATGGCACTTTCCGGAAAATTGAGAAACAGAGAGCACGAACCCACGAACCAAGCCCAGTCGCACGAACCCACGAAACAGAGAGCACAAACCCACGAAACAGCACCATCGCCGAGCCAAGCCCAGCGCCCATCGCCGAGCCAAGCCCAGCGCCCATCGCCAGCGGCCACGAACCCACAAACCGCCGATCCAAGCCAGAGACCATCGCCGGCGACCACGAACCCACGAACCCAGTCCCCATCGCCTCACCGCAACGAGCAGATCCAGTCGCACCTTCGATCGCACCGCGCCGCACCGTCGAATGTCGATCTCCTTCGAACCTAGAACCCAGCGCTCTTCGCACCGGCGAGTCGCACCGCGCCGCGCCGCGCCATCGATCGTCGATCGTCATCGACCCAGACCTATCGCTTCCTCTTCCTCGATCTCTCCGTTTTTTTTTTTTTTTTAAGTTTGATTGTTGTTTTTGTTTTTTTTTTTTGATGAACTTATTGTTGTTGTTGTTGTCGCCGGAATCAGTTGTTGTTGTTGTTGTTGTTGTTGGTGCGTTGTTGTCGCCGGAATTAGTTGTTGTTGTTGTTGTGTTGTTGTTGCCGGAATCAATGTGAAAAAATTGTAAGAAAATAGCATTTTCCTAATAGAACCAAACACGTGAACTCAATTTTCCACAACAATTTTCATAATTCAACCAAACACTTAAAAATATTTTCCTTTTCCGGAAAATAGCATTTCTGGAAAATATGTATTTTCCGGAAAACGTTTTACACGAAACAAACACAGCCTTACTATCAAAAAGAGTGATGGTCCAGATGGGTCCAACCAAGCAGGCCATATTGAACACAAATGGCACAAGCTCGTTATCCTTCCACTGCAAAGAGCGGAAAGTGGTTACTGCTCTGTGAAGCCAACCTCATGCATTTCCCTTCGCTTTAGGAACCACTGGACCCCAAAGCTTTCGCCCAAGCCCAGCAACTCAACTCTTTGCTTGGAACGGGCGAGCCAGCATGCGAGCCAAATTTGGATCTGACCAGTTGAGTTGGGCCAATGTTCCATCACCTTTACAAGCTCACATGACCAAGCTCGGCAGTAGTGATGCATTGTTTTTTTTTTTTTTTTTTTGAGACAAAGTGATGCATTGTTTGATAGCTTGTAAATGTATATGTTGTTGTTCATTTTGTCGACGTGGGATTGCTACCTCATTGTCTCCACTTCACCTGGTGCTTTAAGGTTTAGCAATCTCTATTCTAGCAATTGATTTTTGACATCATTCAGGGAAAAAAAAAGGTGCATAATCTCACTTGTTTTATTCCTATTTTGTTCATTGAAAGCCTTTTTTGTACAGGGATCTTTATTTGATATGTAGAAGAATAGCTTTCTATTATCTATATATCGCCAACACAAAATTATGCTACAAGTTTGTTTACCAAGAAGAGGATCCTCCATCAATTTCAGCTCATACACAATTTGAGGAATGAGGCGGAATTCACCCATTAGCGTTTAGCAAAGGAATTAGAGATTGCATGAAAACTTCCAATACCCAAGGTTAATAGGCTAATATTGGCCACTGGCCCAATAGTCAACTGATGATTTGGGACCATTGATGACTAGTTTGTGCAGTGCATAGACATATATGACTGTTATGGTCCGTTTGAATTGAGGGAAAGAGAGGGAAAGTAGAGTAGAATAGGTTTAGTACAAAATTAACTTATTTTTAGTAAACTTTACTCTACTCTCCTTCACTCCTCCTCCTTCCCCCCTCCACATCCAAACAAGCCATTATTGTTGATGGCTGAAATCAATTTGTGTAGAAGTTAACTATAACAACCCAAACATAGATATTATTGCCTTATTTGACTTCAAGCAAAGGACAGGCTGTTTCTTCTTATTGTATGAGAAGCAAACCTGTCATACAAAGGAATAAACATTGCCATACACAATTAGAAGGTTTTAAAATACTATTTTTTTGGTGATGCAAATGTAAAATGCTTCTTCTTCACTCTTCTTCTTCTTCTTCTTCTTCATTTTTTTTTTTTTTTTTTTTTTTTTTGCATTTTCAAATAGGAACATAGCTCTTGCCAAGTAATTAATTATAAAAATATTAAGTGTATGATATATGGATATATGTATTTATGCACAATCTTATTTGAAAAGAACATTTGTAGACTATCTATATAAATTGCATTAAAAACATCCACTTCATTTGAAGCTCAAAACTAATTTCTCTAACATATACATCAAACAAGAATTCCTTTTGTTTTTGAAAAACAAAGCCTTAGAACATCCAGCATTTTCATAATACTGTTTTGTATGTTACAAACCACGAACATCAAGGTTTTTTTTTTTTTTTTTTTGAGATCCCATAGAGTTACAAATTCACCAATGGCTAATGTCTATGTGAGTTCAAAATATAGAAGGTATGGTTGTATTATTTACATTTTTTACATATAAATTGGAAGTTTAATGAATTCATATGGTGTACACAAAATGAAGTTGAGATTTATAAAAGCATATGTAAGTATATGGGAAGGAGCATAGTTTTAGACAATGAAAAAATGCAAAAGTGCAAAAGTATTACAGGAAGTTGAACGCTATGTACTAATGTTTATTCACACATACAACAATTAAGTTTGAGAAAATCGTATCTCAATAAATTTGTATCAATTTCAAAAGTGGACTCACTATATAATAATAATATAATTGTATATGATATAAAAATGATATACTATATTATTCATTAATGTTCATAAAATAAGTTGTTACCTATTACGACAGAAAAGTAAATTAAAAATTAAAAATAAATTTTTAAATACACAAATTAGGACACATTTAATTTTTAGCTTTAACTATTTGTGGTTATGACTTTAAAACGTCATATGTTTTATTTATAAAAATAAAAAATAAAAAATAAAAAGGCTATGAGCACACGTGCATGGTGCATGTGGATAGACTAGTAAACACTGCCATTATCTTTGCTTCCAAAAAATTTCAAATTTATGCTGGATTTTCCGGGATTTCGATTTTTGGTGATTTAATAGAATTCTAATTTTTTTTGAAAATACATCATCTTCTTATATATAAATATCCAATAAAAGTCTCATTTGATAATGTGTATTGGAAGAGGCTTCAACTATCAAACCTTGGAATTGAATGATTATAGCCTTAGCAATTTTTGAGATGAGAAACAAAGTTATAGTTAGTAGAGGCAAAGGAGGAGTAAGAGGAGGGCTAGAAGAAGGAGCAAAATACTCAAGAGGAAAAGAAGACAAAAGAAGAAAATACTTATGAAGGTGATGAGTGTTGGTGTGATGATCAGTTCAGTGAATTACCAAAATCTTTTGAAATTGAGGTATATCTTAACATTTCAAGTCATCTATTTTTTTTTTTTCTCTCTATTGTTAACACACATACCCAGGTGGGTTTTGAATTAATGGCCTCACCATCTTCCCAAACTTGTGAAAGGAAGAGTCATTTGAGCCAAGGCTCCTTGGCCCTTTCAAGTCATTAATTTATATAAATAAACTTGTAGAAAGTTGAACCTTAAAACCCTAAAATGGTTAATGATCTAACATGTGGTTATGCTATCTTTGCATTATTAATTTCTAAATGATTGTGTTTTGGTTGAAGTATTATTGAACGAGCATGGTTTGCACTGGAAACTGCATTCAAGCCTATAAACCTTCTAATTCACTTTACAGAAACTACTCTCCATCCTCCACATTCTTGAACTCTTTTTTTTTTCTTCTCTCAAGTTTGTGTCTTTCTATTCCCCATTTCTCTTTTTCTCTTATAATGTTACCCTCTTTCTTCTTATTTATCTATCCTCATCTCCACTCTTCCGTCTTCTTTAACAAACTTTTGAACGATGCAAAACAAAAAGAAAGAAGAGTGGGTGAAATGTGAAAGCATCTCATGCCATACAATTGGACTATATATAGTAGCCTTGCAAGTTGCAACACTATTTACATGCATGGACAATAGGCTTGTATATTTACACACATCCATGTAATTATTATTCTAAAACTTTTTCTTGCACTTCTCTTTTTCTCCTTTTGGATTATCTTTTCAAACTTCAATTTTATTCCAAAATTTGTATACATAACATTATTGATTAGTTGTCTTTAGTTGGACAAATTTATAACTTTCTATCATTGATACAAACTTCAATCCTATCTTTTTTGATTAGTATGAATATCGTTAGTTGAAAGTTAAGTTGTTTCCATAGATTAAACTGTTCGGATTGTTGAGTTTGCTTTGGAGGATGAAGAAGAGCATAAAATGGAGAAACCTCATTCGATGGTAAAACTGAGGAAAAAAAAAAGTAAATATTTATTTTAATTTATTTATCAAGTTATTGATGTGACACTAATCAATTCATTGTCATGTTAGTTTGCAAACATGTTGTTGTAAAATTGTTAGTAGCTATAACACTTTCTAGACATTAACCTGTAGAATTAATAAACAGATTCAAATAAAGGAGAGGAAACTTATCCATCTTCTTGATAGCTCCATTTTCTGGATCATAGAGGCGTTCATAAAAGAAAATGTGCTCAAAGATAGTAGGGCTGTCCAAAGATGGGGATATATTTTTGCTTCCTCAGTTCAAAATTTTCTTGTATTGTTGTAACATCCATTTTCAAAAGCAAGCATACAAGACATACTTTCAGAAAGTAGGATCAAAGCAGTTCACACAGCTCCTCAATATGTGATTGCATGCTATTGCAAACTAAGCATGAAATCACATATTCTCATCTTCAAGTTTCTTTTCATCATGTGCGCTTGAAGAAGCTTCAACTACCAAGCCTTTAAACTGTATGGTTACGCCTTTAATGGTTTTTTAGATGAGTAACACAATTACAGTTAGTATAGGAAGATGAGAAGGAAAAGAAGAACAACGAAAAGTAAATACTTATTTTGCTAATAATAAATATTAATGTAATCAAATCAGTGAATTACCAGAATGTATATCTAGATTTTCGATTCATGGTTTGAAAATTAGAAATGAAATTTTCAAAACTTTGTTAGCTAAATGACTTATAATAGTATGGCATGAGTCCTCATCTGTTATCTAATCAACATTCTTCAAAGGATTATCTAGTGATGAGGAATGAGGCACTTAAAACTAGTATTTAGTATATATAGATATTGCAATCAATATTCTTCAAATTATTTTCTCTGTGTTTTCTAAGAACTAGGAATAGAAGAAATGTAAATGTAAAGGCCTGTTTTTATTTTGAGAAATTTAAAAAAAAAAAAAAAATTCTACTTGTTTTAGGTTACTAAACAAGTTTTTGTGTGTTAGAAAATAGAAAACTATTCTAAAAAATAGAGAATTGAGGAAAAAAAAAAAAAGTTACCAAAACATACCCTTATATTTTTATCAAAGATTGAATGTGCTCATCAAAAAAAAAAATGATTACAAAAATCCAAATTAAACGAGAGAAAAAAAAAATGGAAGAAGATAAAACAACAAAATCAAAGGGAGTGTTACAGGCACCAGGGTCATTTTGGTCTCTCCCAAGAAATACCTTTTTGCTCCCTCTTTTCTCTTGATTTTTCTTCACAGATTGGAGAGATAGCATTTTGGTGTACCCAAGGAGAAAGAACAATTCATGTCTATATTTGAAAATTAAAGAATAATTGTAACGTACGTGGAACTAATTTTGTCAATTGTACTCAATAAAATCTTAAAAGTGAGGACTATTCGCAAATTAAACTAACAAACTCAATTATGATAATCTTGTTTCTAGTCTTTTGTCAATTTTCCACATGTTTAAATTTGATTAAACTTCTTCTTTGACCTAGGTTTAGTTCAAGGAGCTAATTACGCAACTCACATCTACAAAAGATGATGAACGTCTATAGTCAATGAAGGCATATCTGCTGAAGAGAACCCTTCTGATGGGGAACTCTCTGAAGATGCAGATCTTCAAGAGACCTATAACAAACTTTGCAAAATTGCTGCAAAGGATGCTATGAAAGTTGAACTTGGCCTAAAGAAAATTGATTCTCTTGAGCTTGAAAAGAGAAACTTGCTTGTTAAACTGTTTGATGCAAATGAACTTTTGAATAATGTTAAATCTGAGAATATGCTTTTGCTTGATAAAGTTAGAACTTTGGAACATGATTTATCTGTTGCTAGATCTGCTAGTTCTAAACTTGATCACATGCTGAATGTTCAAAAGTATCCTTCTGATAAAACTGGGTTAGGATATGTTGAAAGCATCTTTGATACTGGACCACATTCCACTACTTTTGTTCCTTCTTCTTCTT
>NW_027069811.1:327651-331143 GCF_002906115.3 Quercus suber
ATTTTCTCAAGCAACAAATATGTTGTGCATAAATCTCAAGATATTTTCAAACTTGGTTGGTCAGACCAAAAACACACACTAGCATGTACAGTGTTTAACAAAGAGTAACTTGTGTCGTGTGTGATACTAGCAAAAACTTGAGATACATGTGAGGTGATATGTGAATAGCAATCAATCACAAAGTCTACAAAATTCATCACATAGAATGAATTCAAAAGAGACTATCACCAAAGAGTTACATCCTATAACTCCCACATCTCCTAGAACAAAAGCTTGCAATCATGTAAGTTTCTTGCATTTTGCCTCTTATTTGATGAATGGCATTCAGCCTAATAGTACACACCGGTTTGAATTAAGTGAATTGGCATCAAGCCTAATAGTACACACCAGTTTTAATTTATTTTGAGGCTACACCTTATGTTCTTTTTGTGCATGTGCTACACTTTCTCGAGCACAGAATCTTATGATATGCACTAAGGTGTTCATGATTGGCTAGTGAACAGTGGTGAGATGTTATTTATGCCTTTCTCAAAAGGATCAAGTCCGACAGTCAAATAACATGTGACTTCAAGATTAAGACAAAGTGATAAAACCATAAACATCTTTCCCACACAACATGCACTACAAAGCTCAAACTAGTAAAGTGCAATAAAGTAAGCTCATCCAAGTTAAACAAGGTACATAAGACATGTTATGTGTAAATAAATTGACCAACCTTGTTTTTCAAAATCAAGAAACATATGTTCAACATGTTATGTGATGAATTTTGTAGACTTTGTGATTGATTGCTATTCACATATCACCTCACATGTATCTCAAGTTTTTGCTAGTATCACACACGACACAAGTTACTCTTTGTTAAACACTATACATGCTTGTGTGTGTTTTTGGTCTGACCAACCAAGTTTGAAAATATCTTGAGATTTATGCACAACATATTTGTTGCTTGAGAAAATTCAATGGGAGTTTGATTGAAATTTGTTTTAAGAATATTGGGTTCAAAATTTTGGGTTTTTGAAAAAGCATTCCATCTCATACTCATGCATTTTGTTTCTTCAATTTAATGCTTTGAGGAGTTATTTTCAAAATTAGGCTTGTGTTTTTCACAAACTGTGATTTTTCCAAAATTTAGTGAGCCTCTGCCCATTTCGATCGATCCAGCCTGTATTTCAATAATGATTTGAAAGTTTGTGTAGAATTTCTAGGATAAAACAAGAAGCACAGAAAAAGGAATAAATCATTTTACAAATTATTATACCTGAACTTTTCGGGCTGAAGGGGATTTCCACTCTCAGAAGACAAGACAACGTTGTTAGATGGACAAACCTGCTTTCTTTTCAAAAATCTCAATATACTTTCATATCCTTGACTTATCTTTTTTTAAAATTATTTTTAATTAGATAACATACTTATTATTTTTGCAAATTTTGATCAATAGTACCTCCTATATACAATATTTTCTTTTATGAATAAGGAAAATCTTATACAAGATTTGTTATACAATATTCGTTATACAATCTCTTTAAATATTAAAAATAAAACATTTAATTTGAATTTTGGATGGTCATGCGCAAACCTTAAAAAAAAAAGGGGTAAGACTATCTACAAATCACTTTTATTAGACCTAGCTAAGTAGAAATGAAAACTTTGTATAGCAACTCTAAGTCCAACTTTGGTGCACAAACCAAAATTTTTTGTTTTTAAAAAAAAAAAAGAAAAAAGAAATGTGCTCAGTCATTATAGATGTCAGTATCTTTGTGAAGTGACAGCAGCTATGGCCATTGATAGGCCACAAACTGAATGACCCCTTGTGATTAAACCAATTAATTACTTAGCCAAGTTATTAATTAATCAATTTATCATGCAACTGCGTGGAAGCACAAACAAATCACCAAAAACTAAATATGCAGCGAAAATTAAATAACACGGTGATTTGTTTACGAATGGGGAAAACCCTAATGGCAAAAACCCCACCGGGTGATTTTCAGGTCACCACTCCCGAAACTCCACTATTATCAAATTAAGCGGTTACAAGTAAAGGAATCTCAAGTACCTTACCAACCTACAGTTGAATCCTTACCCCAATACCCAATTGGACTTGATCTGTAGCGACAATTTCCACCTTTGATGCGTGGCTCCCAAGTACATGACGAACCAATGCGCGGATCCCAGTACGCGACTTCAGAACACCAACAAAGGAAGAAAGGTTAGCTGCAAAGTTCTTCTGTTCATCCTTTATGATGAATAACAGGAAGATGCTTGGTTACAAAACTCTTTGGTGCAAATACACAGCAACTTCTTGAGATGGTTATTTATGCCTTTCTCTTAGGATTTTCTAGTCCTACCCGTCAAAAAGAGTGATATGAGTGTTAAGTTTTAAGAGATAACCTAATCTTACTCATCACAAACAAGAGCCACAAAGCTCACTTGCTTAGTTGTGCATAGAGATGCTCATTTAAGTTACAAGAGATACAAAGTTTAGAAAACTTTGTTTCATTGGCCATCCAAGGTACACAAGTACCAAAGTACACATAACACACACTGTTTTTTGTATTTTTCTGATTTTTTTCAATTTTTTTTTATTTTTTAAATCAAAAACAAAATAGACAACACTGAAAGTAAACACACAAAACATGTTAAACAAAATAAAGCAAAAACTAGACTGACTTAGTAGAAAAACAAAACACACAAGCAATGCAATACTCAGAAAAAAAATAGGGGAAAAGAAAGTGATGAAATCACTTAAAGTCCTTTTTCTTCCACACCTTGGAAGAGCCTTTCATTTGATTGAATCCTTGAACCGGTGGTGAGGGGGAAGAATTTAACCCGTTCAAGTTCGAAAGGAACATGAAGGCTTTCAGAAGATCTCCAAGAGGAGCAAGAGAGGATTGAAGCTGATTTTGGCTTCCAGATGCTATCTCGCCATTGCTCTGTTGAGTGGCTAACCACTTATAGCAATTTGGTCTAATATGACCAGCAACTCCATAATGATGACAGAGATGCTGCTTCTTTTGTTTAGACTTTTGAGAGTTAGCCTTCTTAGCCCTAGGGTTTTTAGCATCTTTCTTATCTTGCTTAGGGGGTGCTCCTAAGATAGATTTACCCTTGTCTAAGTTCTCACTAGCTAATTCAGTTTTAACATCAATATTCTAAATTTCAGTATTATTAGCAGGAGGAACAAAAACAGTATTGCTAGTAGAAGCAGTATTAGAGAAAGAAATACCATACCCCAAACCAGTTCGATCCGAAGCAAATTTCTGATTGCTAAGCATCTCATCAAGCTTTGCACTTGAAGTCCTCTCTAGTTGAGCTCTGACTTGAAACAGCTCTGCTTCAAGCTTCTTGGTCTTCTCAGCCAAAAAGTTGTTTTCAAATCTCAGTGCTCCAATAGTTTGATTCGCCTCATCAAACTTTGTGGACAACTCTTCACGATCAAGTTCCACATTACTGAGCTTCTTGGTGGCCAGCCTGTATAATTTCTCATGCTTTTCA
>NW_027069811.1:331472-461472 GCF_002906115.3 Quercus suber
TTCACTGCGTATTGATATCAATTTATTCTTATATTTATTTGACATGTCTTTATTTTGAATTATGTGAATCTTACAAGAATGTTATACCTGTTGTTTTACTCTTTACTGTCACACATGCGTTTATGCGTTTGTTGAGTATTTCAGGATTATACAGGTTGATTCAACTAAGCTGCTGTCTACACTTGCAACTATGGATAGTAGTTAGGCTGAATTGAATATTATGAGCATTATCTTTGTAAAGGGCTTTTTATTTGTAAAACTTTGAGCTGTTAATTAGGGTTTTGTCATGGATTGCCAAAGGAGGAGTTTGTTAGGTTCTAAGGTCTTAGGATTTTATGTATTTAGAACTCTAATTTGTAATGTTGGCAAACCATGATCAAAACATTGTATTTAGTCTTATTTAGACTTGCTCAAAGTTGGTTTAATATTGTAAAGTTGGAATCGAGTGGTTGCAGAAGTACTTGGGACTTTCGGCCTGGCTCGATCGATCGAAGAATAGACTCGATCGATCAAAAATCGCACAGGTTGAATTTTCTGCAGAATTTCCAACTCAGCCCTACTTCATTAAACGTTTAGAATTTCCAACTCAGCCCTACGCACAGGTTCAATTCTTTCATAGTGAATTCAGGTTAGCCTTGAGGATCGGTGGGTCAAATCCTCCCCAGGTTTTTACCGTGTGGTTTCCTAGGTGATCATATCTTGTGTTATTTATTTTCCGTTGCTTTATATTCTTGATATGATTGTTTGGATTGTTTTAACCTAGAATTGCTTAATTTGACTAAGTAACAACTTGGCTAATTAATCTAGGCTACGCAATCTGTGTGTTTAAGGGGTCTAAAACCGTTCAGTTTATCCACTTGCATTTACAGTATTCCTTACTTAGTTTTAAGCTAGTGTAAAATCAATCGAGCCATAACTTTAATTTGAGGGTCAAAACAATTCTTTTGTTTTCAATACATTTTTGAGCTTTCACTTTAATTTTCCCATTGCATATAATATGATAATATGATAGTAAAATTTGCTAAATCAAAATATATTAGCGTATATTGTATGGTTTCCTCTGATTAATACCAAATTACTTGGTGCAAAAAAAAAAAAAAAATTTCCATTACACAACTAGCAATAATTTGCTATCGGATCTCGAGGGACCAGAGTAGAACTCATCATGGACTCTGGCTTGGCAGGTTTTACGTTAGGCATTGGTATCACCATACCGTTAGAAGTCTGGTTGACAAGCTAGAAATAGCAGACTCTAGATTCTCTTATGTGCGTACTATATGACTCTACGGAATAATTCTTGTAGTGGATAATTATTCAATACTTTGGAAGCAACTCTTCTTCCTCTTCCTCCCATATAAAGGGTAAATACTGAAACATCCTACTCAATAATTACAAAATGTTACGGCCTATAGTAATCTTTACTAATTTTTTAAACTTGTTACACGTAATCACAAGAATGGAAGGAATTTGGGACACGAATATGACATCCAATTTTTTCATGTCAAACTTGCTAGATATCCTCCTTTATAAGTAGAGAAATTATTCAATATTACTCCTTTATAAGGAATGACCTTCTAGTTCATTGTTGTTCCAAAACAAATTTTAAATGATGTCGTTAATATGGCCTCTATTGCTACTAAGATGCTAATTCACCACAGTTGGACTCAACCAGCAATTTTGTAAGGGTTTGGTTTAATTCCAGTACTTTTTTTACTGGATATGTCATTTTATTTTAAATATAAAATAGTAAGTGGTAGTGGGTTTTAATTTTCACATTTTATTTAGTTAGTGGGTGATGTGGCAGTCTCTCATTAAAACAAAAGGAGATTCCTTTTTAAAAAAGTACTGAGGTAAGTTAAACCCATTTTGTAATGTTTGGTTTATTTGCCTTGGACCATGGTCTTATGTTAATGAAAGTATCAAAGGAAAAGAAATAAGGGAATCAATCATTTGACGATTTGTCAAATTCTCAGGTAAGCCATGTTTCTTGCACAATACTTGCAATTGCCTCTTTCTTCATTTTGTAATAATCTTCCATCTCTCTCTCTGCAATATAAAATATACTGCTCCATGTTAATTAAATACTTTGCCAAAAAAAAAAAAAAAACATCCATCAATGCATTGCAAAAGCAAAAGAGTCCTAAAAAATATGAGTTAACATTTTACACAAAGAAATAAAGGCAGAACATAAAAGAGGAGGAGAAACTTACAACCAAGCAGAACCCAAGCAACAGCTTCCAAGAATCAAACACCTTACCTACAAAAACCCAGAGCTAAACTCTAAAAATCAACTAAGAACAAACCACAACCTCAATAAAAACCCAAACACCTTGCATAATCCCATAGCCAAGCAGAACCCACAAAACAAAATTCCACCAAACCCATCTCTTCCAAAAATACAGAACCCCCATTCAAAGCCAAGACCCATGAAACCATAGCTGTGGTTGTATCAACTTCTCTCCATCAGACATTAGCATTGCCTCACCTCATAGAAGGATGGTCACAGAGAGCATCTCTCATGTGTTTGTGGATGATAATACAGATATTTAGAATTTAATCTAGCGTACGTGGGTTTAATTCTTTTTGTTATTCTTCTACATTTTTTACCAATACCTCTTTTTGATCTTGTTTGGCCATTTATTTTTTATTTTATTTTATTTTTTTTAGTGTTTTTGATGGTGCAAATTGAGAGGTGAGTTACGAAAGTCTAATGGAGGTAACCTTAGATGGATAAAGTGACATTTTTCAAAACAATTTGGGCCAAACCATTGGTGAGTTTTGTATATTAACTCCTTTGAAATAACTTTATATTCTTTAATTTTCCCATTGCATATAATATGATAATATGATAGTCAAATTTGCTAAATCAAAATATATTAGCATATATTGTATGGTTTCCTCTGATTAATACCAAATTACATGGTGCAAAAAAAAAAAAAAAAAAAAAAAGTCGAGCGGGGAGCTTGTAGTCCTTTTGTACGAACTTCAATTCTTTCATAGTGAATTCAGGTTAGCCTTGAGGATCGGTGGGTCAAATCCTCCCCAGGTTTTTACCGTGTGGTTTCCTGAGTGATCATATCTTGTGTTATTTATTTTCCGCTGCATTATATCTTGATATGATTGTTTGGATTGTTTTAACCTAGAATTGCTTAATTTGACTAAGTAACAACTTGGCTAATTAATCTAGGCTACGCAATCTGTGTGTTTTAAGGGGTCTAAAACCGCTCAAGGCCATCAAGGGCCAAGCCATAGTTGATTACCTAGCGGATTAGCCATTGAACGATCCAGATTTCTCAGAATCCCTCTTCCTAGATTAGGATGTCTTGGCAATAGAGGTAGAGCCCAGCAATATGGAATTGTGGCATTGGAAGCTGTTAGGGACATATTTATGTAATTGGCTAATCTTTTGACAAAACTTACTTTACTTGTAATTGGGTAGATCTAGGATAGGTTTAGTACTTCAAGAAACAAGTGTTCATGTTTAGTATTGAAGTCATGCAAATCTGATCAAGAAACAAGTGAAGAATGTGCTGCTTATTATAGCTCGACAAAAGTCTCGACAAAATCATTTTTATCAAGAATTACTGCTGAACCTTGACACAAGCTGTATCTGTCGAGAATTATGAAATCAGAAATTCTAGATCTAATTACACGTATATCCTTGAGTATTTGTGTAGGTTTTTTTTTCCCCCCATAACCCTAGACATATATAAGGATTATTTCAAGGGTCGTCACAAGGTGGTTGCAATTATTGTTACATGCATTGTATAACTGGAGACAAAAATTGCCATAGTTTATCATATTCTCTGTAAAAGCTATTGCGTCTTTATGCCAAGGGCTTTGAAACCAAGGAGCTTCCTGATCTTTATTGTTGATGAACTAAAGAACTTTACAGCCAACAATCCTTCTCAAGTTGGTGTGTCAATCATGTACTAGGATCCATGCATCATTGATTAGTCACATATTGGGATTCGTGCATTGAACAGAGAGATTGCCACTACAATATAAGTCCAATTGGGTATTGGGGTAAGGGTTTAGCTATAGGTTGGTATTTGGTACTGGGATTCCTTTTACTTGGAACTACTTGTTGTTGATAATAGTGGATTCTTGGGAGTGGTGACCTTAAATTTACCCGGTGAGGTTTTACCTTGGTGGTTTTTCCCATTCATAAACAAATCACCTGTGTCAAATTTAATTTTCGCTGCATTTAACTTAGTTGGTGATTTGTTTGTGTTACCATGTTATTGCATGTTAAATAGACTTAATTAATTAACTTGGGTAATTAATTAATTAATTTGCCAAAGGGGTCAATACATTTTTAGCCTATCAAGTGGTATCAGAGCAGGCACACTCTAATTAGGTTTATTCTTTGCTGTGTAATCCATTGACCCCTGTTGTCATGGCTACAAGCGGCATGAAAAGATTCTTTATTTCAAATTCATCTTGCTTTTCTAATCTCTATTTGATTGAGTGTTTCAGAAAATGTAGGTCTAAAGTTATTTGAAAGCTATCTTGATGATTATTGAAAAAGGTCTTAGTGTGACAAAGAAGAAACTAGACTGTCTCAAAATGAAGATGTGCAAAGGAGTTCATCTGAGAAGGGTGAAACTTAAAGGTTTTATTCATAAATGGCAGATGAGAGAGAAAACCATTCCTACTGATTTGTCAAGCAAGCATGAATTGTGATTTATGATAAAATCTACATTTAAGGTAATGGATACATGTTTGTAGTACCTTGACAATGGATGCTTGAGACACATGACTGGAGACCGTTCTCTCTTTAAGGTTTTCAAGTCTAAGAAAGGTGGAAATGTCACTTTTGGTGATGGGAGCAAATCACAAATAAAAGGGGAGGGAACCATCTCTCTATGTGGACTACTAGACATTACAAATGTGTTGTATGTAGAAGGTCTGAAGTGATGAAGACTTCGTGGTGCAGTTCTCAAAAGGGAAGTGTCTCATTTTGAATGAGTTTGGAAAAAAAACTCATAAGTAGAGTCTACACTCTGGATAACTACTATGGATTAGTACCTGATGCTGATATTATGTGCAATAGTATTCATTTGCCAAATGAAGACTTATGACACCTAAGAATGGGACATGCTAGCTACAAACATCTGTCATTTGTATCTAAGCATGAATTAGTGTTGGGAATACCAAAGCTCAACAGGGTTAGCAATGTTGTGTGTGGATTGTGTTAACTTGGGAAACAGACAAAAGTAAAACATCCAAGCATTTAAACATCAGCTACATCTAGACCTTTGGAGCTACTACATTTGGATCTCATGGGTCCAATTAGAATCGAATCTCTTGGAGGAAAGAGATACATCATGTTGTAGTAGATGATTCACCAAGTACACTTAGGTCATTCTTCTAAGATCCAAGTCGGATGCTCCTGAGCACAATGAAGCTTTCTGTACGAGACTGCAAAATGAGAAGAACATGAAGATTGATTGAATTCGAAGTGATCATGGTGAAGAATTCAAGAACTCATACATGGAATCTTTTTGCACTAGATCTGGTATATCTCAAGAATTCTTTACTCCTATTACTCCTCAGGAAAGTGGTGTAGTAGAAAGAAAGAATAGAGTCATTCAGGAGATGGCTAGAGTCATGTTACATAATAAAGATGTGGCCAGAAATTTATGGAGAGAAGAAGTCAACACCGCATGTCATACGGTTAACAAGGTATATTTCAAACCCAATACAAAGAAGACTCCCTATGAATTGTGGAAGCGAAGAAAGCCGAATGTGAAGTATTTCAAAATCTTTGGAAGTACTTGTTTCATCCTTAAGGATAGAAAGAATGTGGGGAAGATTGACTCCCAAAGTGATGAAGGAATATTTTTGGGATACTCCTCTACAAGCAAAGCTTATCGGGTGTACAACAAAAAAACCAAGAAGGTGATGGTAACCGATAATGTTGTTATTGATGAAGCTTCAGATTCTGGTTCTAAGAAGAGTAGTAAGAAAATACCTAAGAAAATTCTTCCTTCAAATCCTAAGGTTGTTCAAGAAGAAGTTGGTCAAGAGCCCATTTCTCCAAGTACTACAAGTGTTATAGAAGTCTCAGCAGATATTCCTATATCAGCTGAGTCTGAATCTCGTGAAGAGAAAGGACCTTCCACAAGGATCAAGCTAAATCACCGTCCTGAAGTTATTGCGGGAAATATGAATGAACTTACATCAAGAAAGCATACAGTTCATAAACGTGTTGCTAACTTTTTGTCTTATTCTTGCTATTTGTCGCAAGTTGAACCAACCAAGGTTAAGGATGCTTTCCAGGATGAAAGTTAGGTTGAGGCCACGCATGATGAATTGCTTTAGTTTCAAAGGAATGATGTCTGGACCCTAGTAACTAGACCAGAAAGAGAGTACATCATTGGCATAAAGTGGATATTCTGCAATAAAACTTATGAGAAGGGAAATGTGATTCGCAACAAGGCTTGTCTGGTGGCCCAAGGATACTCTCAAGTGGAAGGAGAAGATTTTGATGAAACATTTGCTCCTGTAGCTTGCATGGAATCCATTAGGGTTCTTCTAGCCCTAGCTTGTCAGTTGAAGTTCAAGCTTTACCAAATGGATGTGAAGACTGCATTCTTGAATGAGTTTCTAAAAGAAGATGTCATGTTGCTCAGCCTAAAGGATTCATTGATCCACACTTCTTGAATCATGTGTTGTACCTCAAGAAGGCTCTCTATGGACTAAAGTGAACACCTAGAGCTTAGTATGACTAGCTTACACAATACCTGGTCTCACATGGTTTCACAAAAGGACAAGCTGATCAAACTCTTTTTATTAAAAGGGAGAATGGCAAGTTAATAGTTGCTCAAGTCTATGTTGATGATATCATCTTCGAGTCTACAAAGGATGAACTTGCTCATGACTTTTCAAAGCTTATGCAGGCCGAGTTAGAGATGAGCATGATTGGAGAGTTGAATTACTTCCTTGGATTGCAAATTCGTTAGCAAGAGTCAGTTATATTCATATCTAAATCTAAATATGCCAAAAATATTGTGAAAAATTTTGGTTTGGATTCTACTAGTAGAACCCCCATGAGCCCATTAAACTCATTGTTGACTTGTTAGGCAAAAGTGTTGACTCTTCTTTATATAGAAGTATGATAGGTAAGAGTGTGTGCTAGATATCAGGCAAACCCTAAAGAGTCTCATATGATTTCTTTAAAAAGAATCATAAAATATGTCAAATCCACTACTGATTTTGGAATGTGGTATAGCAAGGACACCAATGATGTCTTAACTGGGTATTCTAATGCAGATTGGGCTGGGAATTCTAATGATAGAAAAAGTGCTTCGGGGGTTGCTTTTATGTGGGTAATAATCTTGTCTCCTGGATGAGTAAGAAGTAAAATTCCATCTTATTATCCACTGCTGAGGCTAAATATATTGCTGCCAGTAGCTGTTGCACCCAACTTCTGTGGATGCAAAAACTCCTCTTTGATTATGGTATTCGTCAAGAATATCTTACCATTTATTGTGACAATACCAATGCCATTAACATCTGTAAAAATCCTATTCAACATTCTTGAACAAAACATATAGAGATACGACACCACTTCATTCGGGAGCTTGTCAAAGATGGCACACTCACTCTTGAGTTCATCCATATTGATTATCAGAAGGCCAATTTGTTGACTAAACCTCTTGATAGCAAACAATTTGAATTTCTACACCAAAACATTGGTGTAATCTCCATGGATTGATCTCTCCTCTTTCTCCTCCTTTCTCATGCATTTGCATCTAGTTTTATGCTTTGTGTGTTTCTTTATGTTTTTGTTTGGTTGTTTTTCAATTTTTTATTTTTTATTTTTGTTTTTCATAAAAAAAATACAAAAAATTGACAAATCAGAAAAATACAAAAACAGTGTGTGTTTGTGTATATTGGTACTTGTGTACTTTGGACGGCCATTGAAACAAAGTTTTCTAAACTTTGTATCTCTTGTAGCTTAGATGAGCATTTCAATGCACAACTAAGTAAGTGAGCTTTGTGGCTTGTGTTTGTGATGAGTACAATTAAGTAATCTTTTATACCTAACACTCATATCACTCTTTTTGACGAGAAGGACTAGAAAATTCTAAGAGAAAGGCATAAATAACTGTCTCACTAGTAAAGCCTGCCAATCATGAATAACATCTGTTTGCTTCAACATAGCAAAATTGTGATGTTTAAACTTACATAATTGGGTATTTCTTTTCTCTCTCTTATATGCCCATGCATGCTATGCTCAAAAAGAAAAATATGCAAAGAAAAACAAAGGCAAAAAGAATCAAAATGCTTTGAAATATGGTTGCAAGCATATTTCTAGGAGATGTGGGAGTTATAGGATGTGCCTCAAAGGTGATAGTCCCTATCAAGCAGTTATGATTGTATGTGAGTGTATTTTATTTTCTCATATCTCAAATCGTCATAATCTAAGACACTTATGCACTCTTGCTATGTTTTCACACACAACACGTAAATTCTTTGCTACTTTTGATACATGTATAGGTATAATGTGATTTGGCCATCACAAGGAATACATGTGTTAATTTATGCTCACCAAACTGTCCTAACTTATTTTTGAAATATAAAATTGGTTAGACTTGTTTAGTGTGTGTGTTTTGGATCTTTGAATACTTTGCATATATGTTGAGAGATGTTTTGAGAGCTTAATATGTTGATTGGATCTATGTTTGAGTAGCTTGCTTGTTGCATTCATTTCTATGTGTTTTTCCCTTTTTTGAAAGACCTGCTTTCTTCAAACTTGACAACTTCTCGACAGATCCTCGATAGATTCTCTTCTATCAAGTCCTTCTTTCTTCTTTTTTCGACAGATCTTAACGGGATCTCGATCCATCGAGCTTTCTAGGTTTCTTCTCGATAGAATCTCGATAGCTTCTTTGATCCATCAAGCCAAAATTTTGAGCTCTCTGTCTAGCCGATAGATTTTCGACAGATTCTTGATCCATCGAGGTGTTTTTGCCATTGACAAATCCTCAACAGCACCTCGATAGATTAATTTCTGTCAAGATTTAGTGCTCGACAAATCTTCGACAGATATTTCGATCCATCGAGCTATGTTTTCCTTATATATTTTTAGCACAATTTTGATCTCATTTTTCACTTCTCTTTCTCGACAGAAACTTCTCTCTCTTACCCCAAACACATTTCTTTCACTCAAATCTCGCTACCCACTACTTTTTCGGCCTTTATCAAGTTCAGATCACTTGGTAAGCTTCCTAAATCCCTTCATTTTCATGCATTCATGCATTTTTTACCTAGGTTTTGGGGTTTTGGAAATTTTTGGGGTTTTTAAGATTTTTGTGAAATTGTTGGGTTGGGTGTTTTGATTTGATGTTATATGCTCATGCATTACACCCAAAGCATATGGATTGTGTACTAGTAAGATTGGATTGGGTTCTGCCTATGATGTCGTCAAATTTTGCACGTCACATGTTCATGCATTTTTCATGCATACATCTTTTCCTTGTTATCTGGTTGTGATGTGTTCTCTCTCTTTCTCTCTCTCTCTCTCTCTCTCTCTCTCTCTCTCTCTCTCATAGACTGCGTTATGGCACCCAAAGTGCGTAAGTCCACTCCGGCTCGGAATCCTCTTGCTTCCAAGTCTCCTTCTTTCTTCACATTCGGTTCCGTGATGGGAAGGTCCAAAAGGACTTCTTAGAGAACTTTCAGAAACGTGGCATTCATCTGAAGCGCCATGTTATCCTGCCAGATTTTGCCGACACTCCTCTCCCCACTGTTTTTCAGACTCTAGGGCTGGGAATCTCTATGTGAGAGACCCTTGAGGTGTCCTATCGTGTTTATACAGGAGTTTAACTCCAATATACATGGTATCGATACCTCTGTACCTCGATTTGCCACTACATTTCGAGGTACACGTATTGTAGTTACCCTGAATCTTATATTCGAGGTACTACATGTTCCATGGGTAGCACATCCTGACTACCCCAGCTGTGAGTGTCTTAGAACTGTGTCCGAAGACGAGCTTCTGTCTCATTTTTATAAGACACCTTCCATATGGGGTGGGAAGCAAAACACCCCATGCTCGGGCTTTGCAAAAGGTCTAAGGTCCTTAACATAGTGATGACATTTACTCTTAATCCATTGTCTCACTATAACTCTATCACTGAGCCTTGTGCTCATTTTGTTTTATCTCTTCTTGAGGACCTCTCTATTGACTTCCTCTCTCACTTCATCACTTTTATCCTCGATGTCTATCAGAATGCGGCGACCCATGATAAGCTCATCCTTCTTTCAGCTATCACATGGATCCTTCACCACTTCTCCATCCCCATTCCTGATTCTTCTTATTTCACCACCATGGGTGCCAACAGCACTGGTTCTGTTCGGCGGAGCAAGACTTAGCTTTAAAGCAGCCACGGACGGAGATGACCGATCATGCAAATCCTGCAGCTCCTTCTTCTTCGGTAGCTGGTGTGACCTTGGACGCCATCATGGCATAGGTTCAGTGCGTGGATGCTTGTCTTAACTCTCTCACCGATAAGATGTGTTAGGTGAACACCCGTGTCGGTCATATAACACGACGATAGGCTCATCTTGGTGGTTTCGCTGCCTCTCCATCTCCTTGTCTAGAGGCTTCGGTAGATGAGGATGGTGATGATAAGGATGAGGATGCTAGCTTTTCCAGTGATGATGAGATGACAACCTCTCAGTAACTTACTCTTTGTCATTCGTGACAAAAAAAGGGGAGTAGTTTTGGATGAGAGTAGTCTTGTAATTAGGGGGAGAGTTAGCATAGGATATTTTTGTTAGGGGAAGTGTATATACTTTTTGAGGGATGTAGTGTGGTTCTTTTGTATTTTTCTTTTCTTTTTTTAACATCTTGTACACTGGTCTTATGACCATTTATTGACATACATTGTACTTTACTTTTCATATATATGATGATGTATGTTTTTCTTCACCTATCTCTCCATGTGTTATTTTTTTTTTCTCTCTTTATACACATGTTTCTTTATGTATGCAATCTTTATTTCTATTTCACAAATGATGTCTTGATGAGTTTTGTTTAAGTGTTTCAAAAAGGCAGGCTGTGAAAGTCTACTATGTCATGAACTCACTTCTTGCAAAGTTTTTCAAGAGTTTATGTTAAGGTTAGATTTATTTTGTAAGTCAACAAATGGTTATGAGTTTTGTGATTTAAGAATTCTCTCATGATTCATTTTTTTATTGTGGTTTTGTCACAGATTGCCCAAGGGATAGATTGTTAGGGACATATTTATGTGATTGGCTAATCCTTTGACAAAACGCACTTTACTTATAATTTGGTAGATCTAGGATGGGTTTATTACTTCAAGAAACTATTGTTCATGTTTGGTATTAAAGTCATGCAAATTTGGCCAAAAAACAAGTGAAGAATGTGCTGCTCATTAAAGCTCAATAGAAGTCTTGACAGAATCCTTTCTATTGAGAATTATTGCTAAAGCTCTAGAGAATCTCGACACAAGTTGTATCTGTCGAGAATTACAAAATCAGAAATTCCAGATCTGATTACACGCATATCCTTGAGTATTTGTGTAGGGTTTTCTTTCTCACAACCTTAAACATATATAAAGGTTATTTTAAGGGCCATCATAAGGTGGTTGCAATTGCTGTTACGTGCATTGTGTGACCGAAGACAAAAATTGTCCTAGTTCATCATATTCTCTATAGAAGCTACTGCGTCTTTACACCAAGGGTTTTGTGACCAAGGAGCTTCCTAATCTTCATTATTGATGAACTGAAGAACTTTGCAGCTAACAATCCTTCTCAAGTTGATGTGTTAGTCACGTACTTGGATCCGTGCATCATTAGTTAGTCACGTACTGGGATTCGTGCATTGAACAGAGAGATTACCGCTACAATACTAGTCCAATTTGGTATTCAGGTAATGTTTCAACTGTAGGTTGGTATTAGGTACTTGGATTCCTTTTACTTGTAACCACTTGTTATTGATAATAGTGGATTCTTGGGAATGGTGACCTTGAATTCACCCGGTGGGGTTTTGCCTCGGTACTTTTCCTTATTCGTAAACAAATCACTTGTATTAAATTTAATATCCGCTGCATTTAACTTAGTTGGTGATTTGTTTGTGCTACCACGCTATTGCATGTTAAATTGACTTAATTAATTAACTTGGGTAATTAATTAATTAATTTGCCAAAGGGTCAATACATTTTTGGCCTATCAGAAGCTTTATTTCAATGGAGCCACCAATTGCATTGGAAATGGAGAGGGAGTAGGCCTAGTATCAAGGCTGAAATTGATGGGAAGCCATGGTACCATGATATCAAGGCTTATATCAAAGATAGTGAATACCTACCTGGGGCCACAGACAGTGAGAAGAAATTCATTAGGCGCATGGCGTGCCGGTTTTTCTTGTGTGGGGAAGTCCTATACAAAAGGAACCATGACACAACTTTGCTTTAATGCATAGATGCCCCTGAGGCTAACCATTTGATGGAAGAAATGCATGAGGGCCTACTTAGAGCCTATGCCAGTGGACCCCTGTTAGCCTGAAAAATAATGAAAGCTGGCTACTATTGGCTCACTATGGAAAGCGACTGCATCAAACATGTGAGGACTTGCCATCGCTGCCAAGTCTATCAGAATAGAAAGAATGTTCCTCCCCAACCCCTGCACTGTCTAGTAGTGCCATGGCCTTTTTCAGCCTGGGAATGGATGTCATCGGATTTGTGATTCTAAAAGCCTCAAATGGGCATGAGTATATCTTGATGGCCATCAATTACTTCACCAAGTGGGTGAAAGCCACCTCCTATGAAAGCGTCACCCAAGTTGTGGTGGCTCAATTCTTGAAATAAAACATCATTTGCCACTATGGCATACCAGGAGATCTCATTACATATAACAGAAAGAATTTGAATGGGGAAATGATTAAGTAGCTTTGCCAACAATTCAAGATTAAACACCAAAATTCAGTTCCCTACCACCTCTAGATGAATGGAGCAGTGGAAGCAGACCACAAAAACATAAAGAAGATCTTGGTGAAGATGACAAACACCAATAAGGATTGGCACGAGTTCTTGCCATTTGCCTTGTGCGCCTATCGCACTTCTATTAGTACTTTCATGGGTGCAGCCCCGTATTCCTTGGTCTACAGCATGAAAGACGTCCTCTCCATAGAGATAGAGATCCCATGTCTTGGAATCTTGTCACAACAAAGCTATCAAAAGCTGAATGGGCCCATTCTCGACATGAGCAATTGAACATGATAGACAAGAAGCACATGACCGCAATGTGCCATAGGTAGTTGTACCAACGCCGCATTAAGCGAGCATTTAACAAGAAGGTTAGACCTCGAGTCTTTGAAGAAGGTGACCTAGTCTTGAAAAAGCACAACCAGGCCATGCATGATCATAGAGGAAATTTTGCCCCAGCCTACGAAGGCACATATGTGGTGAAGAAGGCCTTCTCCAGAGGAGCCTTGATCCTAGCCGACATGGATGGGCACGATTTCAACATGCCTACTAATTCTGATGCTGTCAAACAATATTTTGCATAAGGGAGATATTTCATTTTGAAAAAAAAAATACAAAAAATTGAAAAGGTAGATTGAAAACCCGAAAGGGTAGTCTATGCAAAAGGAGAGCAATGGAAAGAGTGCAAGGGAGCCTGCTAGATTGAAAACCCAAAAGGACGATCTAGGCAAAAATTAAGGCAATCAAAATTTTTAATGTTAGTTGAACTACATGATGACTTGATCCTTCCTAGAGAAGGTACATAGGTAGCCAACTCTGGCCCAATCACTTTTTGAAAGAAAAATTGGTCAGTTGAATCGGTTTATGTTTGTAATCAAGATCAAGGAAAGAAAGGATGGACCTTCTCGGGTTACTCTATGTTTGTAATGTTGGTAAATCTAGTTTTGTATCTCATACAAAACACATAGCAGAAGCAACAAACACGAATCTACTTCAATCATGAAAGATAACATGTAACCTTGAATTCTAGAACAAAGAATAGGATGCGTACCTTGATGCAGTGAATTTCAAAACCATGACTTGAGAATAGCTTTAATCTTCATCTCAATTCCATATGGTGCCCAAGATTTGTGGTCTCTCAATCAGTCCTTTGTACATAGACTCTCAAAGAAAAATCCTTCTTCTTCTCCTTATGGAGAAAAAAAACTGATTTCTTTTCTTTTCATCATACGTACGTTAAAACTACTCTAGTTATTTCTTTATTTAATAACTCTTATTAAATAAAGACTGATTATCTAATTGGGTTAGCTTTTTGGGCCTACCCAATTGGGCTTTAGTTTGTGGCTTGAGATGGGACCAAAGGAAATAAATAAGACTCTAGCTCCAATGGGCCTTGAGCTTTTCTATCAACTCCTGACAAGTCCAAAGCTACCATTAATTATATTTAATACCACTATAAGAATATAATTGCACTCTAGGCCTTATTAATAAAGTACATCCCAAGACTTTATTATACATACAACCCCTTCATTAAAATATTCATAGTAATACAAATTCATGAATGTAGACTGCCACTTTGAAGATTATTTCATCTTAATCCTTGAGTACCTGATTTATCATTTATGTTATTCATCATATATTTATGTTATTAATCATTAAACTATTTAATTATTTATAATATGCCAATAAATTGGATTTTAAGGCATAAATCCCAACAATCTCCCACTTGCTCTCAAAGACAATTTACTACATATTTGATACTTATCTCCCTTTAGAGTAATTCATAATCACTCTAAGGCAAGGTTTGGAAATAAGTTTCAGTCATATTTAAAGCATAAATTATCTTTTCTACTACTTCTTCTCAAGTACTCATATCTCTCTAATGAGATAATACTTACGCTTAATGTGTATCTTCACCACTTAGGATGAACACATATCTTAAAGTCCAACTTCATGAATCACAATCAAACTACAAGTCAGTATTTGTACATTAAGTAACCATCAACACTTCACTTTGGTGGACAAGCATACAATTCCTCATTCTCCTAAGATATTTGAGTATATGCTTTACTCCCACTAAATTAAGTGATCTTAGATTCAATTGATATTTGCTTATTATTCCCACTGCTATATAGATATTTAGTCTAGTATATAGCATAGCATAAAGACTTTCTATAAATTTGATATAAGGAACTATCTTTGTATGCTCTTTCTTTTATATATCTTAGCACTATAGTCCTATATAAAGGAATTTCAAACTGAAAAGGAAAGAATCTTTTCTTAAAGTATTACATGCTATACTTAGCTAGAATCTAATCTATTTAAGCAATTTGAATAAACCCAACATCCTAATTTCTGAATTTTAACTAAGTTTAATTCTTAAGATGTGACCAGTCTTTCCAAAGTACTTTATATCAAACTAGACTAGACAACCAAAACTTCATTGATGACAATAACTCTACATCATTCTAAATGATTAGAATGTCATCATCATACATTAAGAAATTTATTAGTCTATATAACTTTAACACACATAAGGCCTTTTGATACTTGATCAAAATCAAACAATTTGATTGCTTGATCAAAGATGATATTTTATGATTTAGATTCTTGCTTTATTCCATAAATGGACTTTAAGCAACTTGCATACTAAACACTACTGGTTCTTTGCTATGAACAAGTCTAGTTACATCATATAGATGTCTTCCTCAAGATTACTACTAAAAGAAGCTTTCTTGATATTCATTGTCATTTTTCATCCAAATAAAATATAATGAATAAGAGAATCTAGATAGAATCAAACTTAACTATTGGTGGGAAAATCTTTTCATAGTTGAACCATTTCTTTCTGGATAGATCTTTTCACCACTAGTCTTGACTTTGAAGATTTACACCTTCAAATCTATCAATCTCATTTTCTTGTAGACCTATTTGAAAACAATAAGCTTAATGCCATTAGGCACCTATACAAGTTCTAGACTTTAAATAGAATCTAATTCTATTCACATAACCTTGATCCAATAATCCATATTCATATCATCAATTGCCTTTATGTAGGACTGAGGATCAAATTCATATCCTTGTGGAATAATTACAAAAGTTTATTCCTGAAAGCTCGGAAATGTGTCGAAAACACACGAGCTATTTAGACCCCCAAATTAAAGATACGACTTGGTTGATTTTACACTAACTTACTACTAAGTGCAGAATAGTGTAAACACAAGCGTATAAGCAAGACAACTACTCTAATCCATATTTAAAGCAACACAACAGTAAAAATAAAATGAACAAGAGTAGGGAAAAGAGATGCAAATACAGATAACACCGAGACGTGTTATCGAAGAGGAAATTGAAGAACTCGGCGAAAAACCTTTTCGCTGCCCTTCAAGTGAAAATCAATCCACTAGACAATCGGATACAAGAGTGAGCAAGAGACCCTCCAAGCCTAATCTACCCTCTATACCTAAGCCTTCCAAGCTCCTACTCCAACAAGCCTTCTCGGAACTGTGTCTTGTCTAGTTCTCCAGATTCCGCAACAAGCTCCATGTTACATCTGCCATTCTAGGCTTTTTCCAATGCTTCCCAGCAGCACCAAAACTTCATTTGACACTCTCAAAGGATGTGGTAAGTGTTTGGGCTATCAACCTCTCAATGGTATGGAAATAGAGAGGTAGGAGATGAGGAAATTCCCAAAACAAATGTGTAGAGGATTGTGGGTATAACAATCTCTAACTCTCAAGGTGTTTGGCTAGGGTTTTCTCTCAGAAGCTCTCCTTTACATTTGTGGGTAATGTGGGTATAAATAGTGTAGGCACAAAAAGTGTGAATCAAACTGGACATGCTGGCAGAATAGAATACCCCGCAAGTTTCTCGCGGGAAGGCCTTACCCGCAAGATACTCGCGAGACACAGCTGTTTCCATCTGGCCTGACTCTTCGCATTCCAGCATGTGCAAGGCACATGATATACTTCGCGAGATGCTAAGTACCGAGATACCTGCAAAACCTTCTTCAGTCTTCAAATGCTTGAGTCTTCACACCACTCTCTCTATCACACAACCCTTACAATGAACTCTCACAATGAATACAGGGTACAATAGATTGAATATAATTACAATCAAATTTGGCACGGAATACAAGCCAACAAAACATATAGTTGTAAATAACAACTTTACAATTCCAAAAGTATGAATTTATTTGCTAATCCTCCCACTATGATATTGTACCGGTGTAATAGTTATCTACAGAATAATGTCTTGTGGTGTATCTAATACAACAATCTCATTTTCAAATGTATTTTATAGTTGTCCTACAACAAATTCTGACATTTTTCTTCTAGAACAATCTACCTTTAAAAGAGCCCTATTCCTCCTTTATGTATGCTCTAACTTAAAGAATTCATTGGAACTTCATTTCTTTATGAAAAGGAGCTCTAAATCTTATTATCCTCTAAATAGAATTCATAGACTGAGAATATAATAAAATAATGTTTCTAAAAACCCCATCTTTCACCAATCTTGAATATCATTTAGATTAATAAGATCTAGACATAAGTGCCAAAACATACAATACCAAAGGATGAAACTTTCTCTTTAAAAAGTAAAACATGTAAATTTCCATCTAGACAACAATCATGGACAATGCTTAACTTTAGTAAAATCAGAAACACTTTCCTTTTGGTCATACTTTTGAGTCTAATTTCCTTTTGTCAACTACTAGGACAACTATCTTGTCCAACTGTTTGGTATTATAATTCCTCTTCTTACCACTCTTACCTTTCGGTTTAGTCTAAGAATTTGAATTAAATCATATTGATCTTAGCCTTAGCTTTTAGGATGTCTTCCGTTGCGTAGAACTCACTCATCAATTCAGATAATATAAAAGAATTTACTTATTTTCAAAAATAATCTAAATTGATCAAATGATTTTAAAAAGAACTTGTGGATTATATCCAAATGAGATTAACATTTAATCTCAACATCCAAGAATTCCAATTCATTTTAAAAATAAAATATCTTCATAAATTGATATAGAATTGGAACTCCTTAAGCTTTTCTTAGCACTCAATATAATTCATACCAAACATCTCATTTAGACTTAATATAAAGTCTAAGTCTAGTACTAACTCTTGCATCTCATGCTGTAGTACAATTGAGACAGAAGCGAATGAAACATTTTAGCATTTAATGGAGACTATGATCATATCATAAGCTATCTTCCATTAAATGCATCATGTATAGGAAATTATGACAATGCTGAATCAAAACATAAATATGTACTTCAGCTCCTTTAAGTACCATGTCCAAAATTATTTCTTAGTTAATGTGATTCAATTAAAATAGTAGCTAGAGGACAAAATTTATGACAACTTTATTTTGAGACTATGAACATAATAACCAAGAAATTATCATTTTGCATCCATAACCATATAATATGGAACCCAAAAAACATACTATACTAGGTGCAACAACAACCTAATCCCGCAATTAATATTCCTTGGAAGCGAGGTCATATCAATCACTATGATCAGGCAAGAATTATTCTCATTATTAATGCTATCATGGTAACTCTTATCAAACAAAAATAATTTGCCGCTTTTCCTTTAGCCTCTAAGTAATAAAGACATAGCTCCGAAGGGAAGTTGACATTAAACTTAGTCTGGTGTACACCATTGCCTAGAATCAATGTGAGTCACCAAGTAACTCCACAAAAGCGTGGTCATTCTCAATGTAAAAATACACTTCATCCATCATTAAAAAGTTTAATCTATAGTACCATGAATTAAACACCCTTCGAAGGGAGCAAGGCATATACACCAAGGTGAGGTGCCTAATCACACTTGTAGTACCATGAAATAAACATCCTCTACATGGAATGCAAGGCTCGAGGCCAAGACGAGATGTATACCCCACACCACTATGAACCGACAATGGAGGCCGTGAGATCCAACTCTTGTATCTCTCTCCCACTAGAAATTTTAAAACAAGTGGGTTGTCTTGAAATCATTGTGATCTAATCACAATTTTAAACCTATACATCAAATGTGTTTAATTGTTTAAATTCAATGTGATATAACTAAGTCACGTCACAATAGTGTAACGAACATTCGCGCAAACACAAAGAATTTTAACCTTGTAATCCGTGAAGTAAATACCCTCCGCATGGAATGCAAGACTCGAAGTCAAGACAAGGTATCTATTCACATTACAATAAACTTAACGAAAGGGTTATTTCTGCACTCCCACTCATTATTTGGGTTTTTCTTTTAAATAATTGTGATCCCATCACAATTTATAACCTTGCACTTGATAAAGACTCTAATCTTATTAGAATCACTAACTAAAATGGAAGCCCTAAACTATTTAAGATTCCTTAAACACTAATGAATCAAAAATTGGTTATATAGAACTCTATCCTTAATTTATTAGATAAAGTATTCTAATCTCATTAGAAACTATATAACTTTTAATTAGAATTTTAATCTCATTAAAAACCTCTAATTAAAATAAATTAAGGACTTTTAATCATAAAACAATTTAAGATTAAGAGTTCTATTTAACTAATATCTTTGATCTCATTAGCTTTTTTAGTCAGAACCATGTGTATTCACATCACACATTGCCTTACACCTTATACATTTGAAAACATTTAGAAAAAATTCAAAATTCCCTTTAAATGCATTTTCACGAGAATCTCGCGACTAAGCTCTTCCTGCGAAAATAGGTTAAGGCAAAATAGTGAAAACACAAAATTCAGACAGAAACTTTCACTCCTGTCGTGTGGGTATCTTGCGACTAAGCGCTTCCCGTGAAAACGACTTAAGCAAAAAATTGAAAACACAAAATCCAAACAGAAACTTTTGCTACTGTCTCGCGACTATTTCGAGAGTAAAGCTTAACCGCGAAAATTTTTGTGCTTCAATGGCATTTTTCGCGAGTAGCCTCGTGAGAAGCTTACCCGCGAAAAACCCGTGTTTTCAATTTTTCAAGGGCAAAACTGAATTGTTTTCAAAATTTTCAAGTAACCGTTTTTGACATCTTCATTGTTCTTCCATCAAAAACACTTTCGATTTTATCAACGAAGATTTACAGATCAAACATTAGGGTTTTCAATATCAAGATCAAGAACCATAATAATGCTAGAAACCTTGAAAACATAATCCTAATCTCATTAGAAATAAATTTCATAATCCTAGCATTAACATGATAGCATGTATATCAGTAAACTGAAAAAGAAAATTCCTTGAAGTTTACATAGATACTTTTCCCAAAGGAACAACATGCCCACGGCCAAAATTGATATATATGTAGATTCCAAGAATGCAAATATTCAAAGAAATTAAATTAAAGTGGGCCGTATCATTCACTAATATTAGCAATAGACATTTACGTGTTCATTACTAAAACAAAGACTATCAAATGCATTGCAAGTTTATGCATTCCAATGAGATAAGAGTACTATCGTGTTCATTCCTAAGATAAATACTATCAAAACACGACAACATAAATTTATAGTCATGGGCCACTTCGAACAAACCAAGAGAATATTTATCCTGATAGTGAACCCGATATCATGATGTCTCACATACGTGAATGGCATTGGAAACGGTTATTGAATAAAATTCAACTGCCTACTATATCCAAGCAGTGCAAAACAAAATGCTCATGCTTGGCCAATACACCAGTTTCATTTACATTCTTTAAACCTTAATCCATGTCTTTCACTAAAGAGTACAATCAAGGACACAATTATGCAGAAAATTTTACTGCAGAAAACTAGAACACTAAGAAAAATAGTTTTTCTTTAATTTTAAAACTCAATCACATGTTATACAAACATGATATTGAAGACCACTCTGATACCATTTGTTGGTAAATCTGGTTTTATATCTCATACAAAACACACAGCGAAAGCAACAAACATGAATCTACTTCAATCATGAAAGATAACATGTAACCTTGAATCCTTGAATTCTAGAACAAAGAACAGGATGCGTACCTTGATGCAGTGAATTTTAAAACCATGACTTGAGAATATCTTTAATCTTCATCTTAATTTCACATGGTGCCCAAGATGTGTGGTCTCTCAATCATTCCTTTGTACATAGACTCTCAAAGAAAAATCCTTCTTCTTCTCCTTGTGGAGAAAAAAAAAACTGATTTCTTTTCTTTTCATCATACGTACGTTAAAACTACTCTAGTTGTTTCTTTATTTAATAACTCTTATTAAATAAAGATTGATTATCTAATTAGGTTAGCTTTTTGGGCCTACCCAATTGGGTTTTAGTTTGTGAATTGAGATGGGACCAAAGGGAACAAATAAGACTCTAACTCTAATGGGCCTTGGACTTTTCTATCAACTCTTAACAAGTCCAAAGTTACCATTAATTATATTCAATACCACTATAAGAATATAATTGCACTCTAGGTCTTATTAATAGATTATATCCTAAGACTTTATTATACATACAACCCCTTCATTAAAATATTCATAGTAATACAAAGTCATGAATGTAAACTGCCACTTTGAAGCTTACTACATCTTAATCCTTGAGTACCCAATTTAATCCTTTATGTTATTCATCATATATTTATGAAATCCAATTTCATAAATATATATTTTAGTAACTCCTTACTAAAGTAGTTGGGCCCAACACTCTAAATAATCAAACCCATTAAACTTATCTCAAGGGAATATTTTATATCTCCATTTAGAGATTATGAATTCCATCTTAAAAATATATGTTCCATCAACATTAAATGTGGTTGCTCAACATACTGAGGTTTTGACCGTAACTTATAGATCTCACTCCTAATATATCAAATCAACCTACATCTCATGATTATGTCCATTATTCTCTCAGGATTTAGAGTTGATGTAAATAGAAGTCATGAGATTTATTATTCATTTGACAGTCATTAGGGGAATAATAAATCTCACAGCGATCCAGTTCAATATGTCTTAATTCTTAAAACATATCAACATATCAACTAGAAGTTTCCACATCCATGATCAAGACAAATCATCTTAGTTGATATGTTATAGTCTTCACGGATGAAATGCCCAATTTCATAACCAACTACGAACTAAAATTCTGAGTTTACAAAGAACTTGTGATTTATATCTTCTGTGACTTTTCTCATAAATCACATACTATGCATCTCATGGGCTAAGATAATGTCCTATTAGTTCATTAATAAATATTCTCATATAATTAAACTATTTACCAATGGAAGCCATACCCCAATGGGAATGGGAAAGATCCATCTTGAACCTTGGAACCTTAGATATTGATATGAATAGACTTACATTTACAATTTTATTTGTATGATCTTACATTTTCAAAGCATTCGCGCACATATTCATTAAACATGTTTGTTTTGTGCCTTTCTAATCCTTTCAAGCATTCATCATTATGCATCCAAACATAAATCTCATAAACATAAATATCTCCTAATAATAAGTATATGCATAAACATCTATGTTTCCACCTTTTTTCTGTTTTTAAGCATGCCCTACAAACTAGACTATGCTTTAAAAACCCCAAAAGTGCAAGGTCGTACGTAATTGCCTAGCAATTTATGACAGACCTTTCCATACATGGTGGAATATTAACTACATAGCACATGTGCAGAAATGAAAAGCAATAGAAAAAACTCCAGCAAGTCAAACATGGCCTAAACGGTCTGACATCGCCTTGCATAGCACCCTTGTGAGGTTGAATTTAATCAACCATCTTGTTGGCTTTATTCCGTACCAAATTTGCTTGTATTTTAGCAATTAGTAACCCTGTATTTAGGTAGAAATCATGTAAGGGTAGTGAGTGAAAGAGTGTGAAGAATTGCTCAAGATTGTGCAAGGATGTAGAGACTCGCGACTGGACTCGCGGGTGATTCGCGACTAGCAAGTTGCCAAAGTTGGCACACGTATGGAGCATGCAAGGGAGATGAAGAGACGCCAACTATTGCACTATAGGACAAAAGTCCTAAGCTAGCCAGGTCGTTAGCTCACGGCTTAAAGGCCAAAGAGGGAGTAGCTCATCAGCAAATGTCACCAAAGAGGTAAAGTTTGTGAAGGCTAAAGAGGTGATTGTAGAAGAACCTATTCTTGAGAAAGTTAAGGTTAAAAAGAAGAAGAAGGTAGCTGATAAACGGGTGTCAAATAAGTCCTATAATTAATCAGAAGCCAGACTTGAAGCTAGAGGAAGATCACTTCCAAAATCACAACGGGGTCCTAGACCGAATCATTTCTGTCACTTTTGCGGATTGCAAGGGCATACCAAGCCTAACTGTCATAAGCTGAGAGCGTTAAACAATACAAGCGCTCCTCGATCACGAGGAAGAAGAAATGACAAGAAGTCTTGGGGTGGTGAGCAACCAAGAAGTCAAAACCGTGATCCCAAAATGAAGGACATGATGAAGATGATCGGTGCTTTCGCAAATTGCTTGGAACGCTTCATAAGAAAGTTTGATAGTCCTAACTTTCGTACCCAATCCATTAAGGATATCACCCCAAATGCACGTGACGTGTGGGTGATGAAGGGTACTCATGTATAAGCATTATAACATCTCCATGCATCAATTCTTCCTATGCTTTGTGATTATGTTTGGTAGTATGCTTTTTGCTTTTGAGTGTCGAGAATCTGTTTATTTATTTGTTTCATTTTAAAAGGTTTTTATATTTTTCTTGATCAATCTTTTCTTGCTTTTATGTCAAAAATCCAAAAACACATAAAAAGTAGAAAATCCAAAAAGTTTGATCAACTTTGTTGAGCATTGTCTCAAAGCATGTTTTGCCTTGTACCTTTGTACTAATGGCTTTGTGCATCTATGAGCTTAGCTTGTCTCATATGCACTCATATCTTTGTGGGAGAAATCTTGAAATCTATGTAACTGTTGTAAATAGATCTTCAACATTGTCATCAATAATTAGTGAATGGTTTTGTTGATCTTGAGACATGCATATACTTGTGCCTATATATCTTCCCATTTTTATTTCATTGCTTTTAATTAAAGAGTTCACCAAATGTAAATCTCTAAATGAAAAGAGATTTTGAGCTGCAAAAGCCTGTTGCACATACTAGTATTTGACTAGGAAAAAGGGAAAGCGACCAAAATAAAATATACGATGCCCAAAAAGCCAATGGCTAACTCATCAATTTGAAATATTGAAAATTTCAGGCATCAATTTCCCAATGAGAGGTATTGATTCAAAATGATCTAATGATATGATGTATATGGAGCCAAATGAAAAGCTTCAAAGAAATGTACTCAAGATTATGTGGGAGGTTATATATGCATATTTCTATAATTGAGATGGGTCACATTATCTAGTGCTAATTGTGTATTCCTTGATTGAATTAATCATTGAAGCTTCACATTAGACTAAGGACTATCTCATTTTTTATATCCACACACAACACACAAGTCTATGTTCAATGAATGCCACATTCATTTGTGTGATTGTACTTGTTTAAATGTGTTTACACAAGCTCAATCTTTGTTGATCAAACACAAAAATATTTTTGAGTGTTTTAGCTGGTTTTTGGAAAGTATTTTGTTTTTACAAAAATGTCAAAATTTTCAAGAATAGTGTTGCCTTGTTTTGGTGACTCAGTCGCGGATTGGTTCTGTCGCATGCCCCAGTCGTGAGCCCACACTGAGATTTTTCGCGGCTCACTGGCAAGTCAAGGTCTCAATCGCGAAAAATACTTAGAAATTTTTCAAAATTTGAGTTTTTATGATTTTCACAACTCAGTGTGGCAACTTGTTTGCGGGTGGAAGGTCCAGTCACGAGGGGTACACAAAGATTTTCGCGGCTCCCCTGGCGACTGTCTCGCGGGTAGACATTCCAATCGCAAAAAACACTTAGTAAATTTTTTAGGAATCTTTACTTCAATGTGTTTCACGGCTTACCTGGCGACTGATTGGCAACTTGACCTAGTCGCGAAAAACGCGTGTTTTGCGTTTTAAGGTCAGTTTTTCAAAAACTTTACAGTTTTCCCTCGAATTTTTGTGACTGTTCATTGTCTTCCCCATTTCTCTCTCTCTCAAACACTTTGTGTATCTCTTCACAAAGCATCCATTTTTGCATCATTTCTACTCTAATCTTCAAGAAAAAGGTATGGGTTTTTCTTATTCTCACCTATTATTTCTTGATTTTGCTTAATCTTCTTGTTTTTAGGTGTTTTTGTGTTTTGAGATTTAATGTGTTCGAACTTGGTTTGGATTAATGTTTGTTGAGATTTGGTGTTTTGGCCTTGGCAAAATTTTGTTTCTGGTTTTCTAAACATGTGTGTTTTCATGTTTTAGTTTATCAAAGGTGATTGTTTGTTTTTTTTTCTCTTACCCATGTCTTTATTGGTTCGGATTTACTAGGTCTTTCTCTGTGTGTGTGTTTGGCTGGTTTTATACGGTTGATATTTTCCGTAATCACTAAATATAGTGTGTTGCTTTTGCCTTGTGGTTATTGTCTGCTTTGAGTTAGTTTGATCATTTCATTCTCGTGAAGTTATATCTCATTGTCATATGATTTGTTTTGATTTAATCTGGTTTTCATTGCTTCTGTTCAAATGTTTACTACTTGTGGAAGTATGTAATTGGGAATGTGCTCTAAAGAGCTCTTGGTTGTTTAAACTGTGCTCTTTGTATAAGATATGCATTATATTGTTGATAATGTGATCTATCCTTTTCTGATCTGTGATACATCTTTTGTGATCTATCCTTTTCTGATCTGAATGGTGATAACAAACAACCTATTTCTTAACTATTGCTATTGTTTGAATTTCATCCATTGTGCTATGTCTTGTTGTGGCCTTTTCTGCTTCTTTACAGATGGCCCCATCTCCTACAAAGAAGAAGACTCCTGCTAAGAAATCTGACAAAAGGTTGAAAATGGAGCTTAACCTATTTAGGTCGGTGTAAGGTTGAAATTTATCAACCATCTTGTTGGCTTTATTCCGGGCCAATTTGCTTGTAATTTAAGCACTTAGTAACCTTGTATTTAGGTGGGATCATTGTATGGGTAGTGTGTGAGAAGATGTGAAGAAAAGCTCACGTACGTGCAAGAAGACAGAGTTTCGCGGCTAGGACTCGCGGCTTGCAAGTCGCCAAATGCTGGCACGTGAGATGCACACAGGGAAGTTGAATGGTCGTGCCAGCTGTCGCACTACAGGACAAAAGTTTCAGGCTGGCCAAATTGTTACGTCGCGACTTGAACTCGCGATTTGGACAAGCCGCGAAGTCAAGCCGCCAATCAGCCCTGTTTGGCAAAAACTGACTCTTTGTATTCCAAACACACAGCACTATATATAGACCCTTATACCCACTAAATTGAGAGAGCTTCTAGAGAGAATTTTTGTAAGAGAAACCTTAGAGAAAAACAAAGAGGCCTCATCCCTAATCTTTACCTTAGAGACTCTACAAATTCCTCTACTCTCTTCCTCTCCATTGTCACATCCTTAAGAGGCCATTGACCAAATCCTTATCTCACCACACTCACGTCTGTGAGAAGGTTCACTTGGTGCTAAGGGAAGCAGTTTGGAAGAAACTAATATACATTGGTTGATGCTATGGTCTAGTAGAGGAATCCAGGAAGTTAAAGAAGAAATAGGTTCGGCGTAACCTCGTTAGAGCAAGAAGCTTAGAGGGCTTAGATACTTAGGTAGATTAGGCTTGAAGGGTCTTCTATTGTTCATGTATCCCAACTACATTCTTTAGTGGATTATTTAACCGCTTGGAGGGCGGCAGAGAGGTTTTACGCCGAGGACTTCGGTTTCATCTTCGATAACACATTGTGTGTTGTCCGTATGTTTACATCTTTCCTTCCTTTATCTTTGCCTTATATTTACTACTGTGGATGTGTTTATATTTGGCTTAGATTGTTTATCAATTCTGTTGTAAGCTTGTTATCATGTTCCGCACATTAACTGTTTGATATAAAGCTTGAATTGGTAATTTTGTAATTGGGGGTCCAAACGTTCAAAGATGTTTTACACATTTTTAAACTTTCAATTGGTATCAGAGCGGATACACTTGTTGTGGTTTAAATACCTGAGTGTGATCCTTGACCCCTTGTTGAGATGGATAGGTCTCAATCTCTCAATATTCCATCATTTTTTTATGGTAATAATTATGCCTTCTGGAAAGTTAGAATGAGGACATTTCTATGCTCTATTGATGACACCGTGTGGGATGCGGTTGAAATAGGTTGGACCAGGCCGGAGGCTAAAAAATCCACCTAGGATAAGGCAGCTCTTGTAGCAGCCAATGCTAATAGTAAAGCATTAAATGCTATTTTTTGTGGTGTGTCTCCTGATGAATTCCACAGGATCTCTCATATGACGGTAGCCAAGGAAGCTTGGGAGATTTTGGAGACTACATATGAGGGGACTAAGAAGGTGAAGGACACAAAACTCCAAATGCTTACCACCAAGTTTGAAGAGCTCAAGATGAGTGAAGATGAATCATTTGATTCATTCTATGGGAAGTTCAACGAAATTGTTATTGCTAAGCTCAATCTTGGTGAGAAGATTGAGGATACTAGAGTGGTGAGAAAAATTTTGAGGTCCTTACCGGAGAGTTTTCGAGCAAAAGTCACAGTCACAGAAGAGAGCAAAGACTTGGATGAGATCAAAATTCAGGAGCTGATTGGGTCTCTCCAAACATATGAACTGGGACTGCCTTCCCACAAGACGAGTAAATCGCTTGCTCTCAAAACCATCACCGAAAGAATGGATGATCCTTCCAAAGAAGAATGAGTGGAGAAGGAAGTAGCGTATCTTGCGAAAAACTTACGAAAATTTCTGAAGATGAAGAACATTGGGAAACCATTCAACAGAGGGAAGTTTCCATCCTCAAGAGGTGATAGGAAAGACTTTAAGAAAAGTGAAGGGAAGGATTCTCAATCTCCTGCGAACGTTGTGTGCTTTGAGTATAATGGACATGGACACTTCAAAAAGGAATGTCCTAATTACTTGAAGTCAAAAGGAAAGGTCTATGCCACTACCTTAAGTGATACTGATTCATCAAATTCTGACTCTGAAGATAGTTGTGACGGAGAAGGAAACTACTCCGCATTCATGACCATTGCACATGTGGAATCCTCGGATGATTTGGGTTCACTTGTGAAGGAACTTGGCGAATATTCTGATTCAGAGTCTATTGGGATTGTTGAAGAATCAGAGGCTAAAAAAGAAGAAGATACATCTAGTCTTCAAAAGAATTACACCTTACTTCTTGAAAAATCAGGTGAGTACGCTAAGGTGGCAAAGGCAGATATGAAGAAAATGAAGAGAGCTGAGGAAGATTACAAAAGCTTGCTGGTCAGATACAATGAGGCAAAGTGTGAGATTGAAGCCCTTAATGGTGAGCTATCAGAAACTTACACAAAGGTGAGATTTCTTGAGCAAGGGGTAGTGTAAGCTCATGCCAAGATAGATAGGGTCTCCTCCAGGAAATTAGATGATGTTATTTCATCTCAAAAAATTGCCTCAGACAAGTCCGGGTTAGGATACACCAAAGGAAGTAGCTTGTCAGCCAAGGTCACAAAAGAAGTGAAGTTTGTGACGGCTAAGGAGACGACTGTGGATAGGTCCAGTCCTGAGAAAATTAAGGTTAAGAAGAAGAAGAATGTGGCTAATCAACGGGTGATAAATAAGTCTCGTAATCAATCAGAATCCAGATATGGAGCTAGAGGGAGATCAGTTCCAAGATCACAAAAAGGTCCTAAAACAGAATATGTTTGTCACTATTACAGATTGCAAGGACATACCAGACCCAACTGTCAAAAGCTGAGAGCAGACAACAATGCAAGTGCACCTCGATCACGAGGAAGAAGAAATGACATGAGGTATTGGGGTAATGAGCGACCAAGAAGTCAAAACAATGATCTAAGAATGATAAACGTGATGAAGATGATCGGTGCCTTCACCAATTGCCTGGAAAGCTTCACACGAAGGTTTAATAGTCCTAATTCTCGTACCCAATCCGTTAAGGATATCACCCCAAACGCACATGACGTGTGGGTGACGAAGGGTACTCATGCATAAGCATTACAACATGTCCATGCATCAATACTTCCCATGTTTGTGATTATGTTTGGTTGTGTGCTTCTTGCTAGCTTTTAGGTTGTTATTTTGTGTGTGTTTTTGTCTTTGGTTCAAATGTTTTTACATTTTTGTTATGCTTTTGATCAACCTTTTACTGCTTTTGTGTCAAAAATCCAAAAACACATAAAAAGTAGAAAATCCAAAAAGTTTGATCGGCTTTATTGAGTTTTGTCTCAAAGTATGTTTTGCCTTGTACCTTTGTACTTATGGCTTTGTGCATTTAACGAGCTTAGCTTGTCTCTCATGCACTCATATCATTGTGGAAGAAATTCTGAAATCTATGTGACTGTTGTAAATAGATCTTCAACCTTGTCATGAATAATTAGTGAATACTTTTATTGATCTTGAGACATGCAGAGACTCATGCCTATATATCTTCCCAATTTTATTTTTATGCTCAAAAGAACTCTCTAAATGTAAATCTCTAAATGAAAAGAGACATAGAGCTGCAAAAGCTTGTTGTACATACTAGTATTCGACTAGGAAAAAGGGAAAGCAACCAAAATAAAATATATGATGCCCAAAAAGCCAAAGGCTAACTCATCAATTGAAATATCTAAAATTTCAAGCATCTATCTCAAAATGAGATTCTCTTTGCTCAAAAATGCAAATGATATGTTGAATATGGAGCCAAATGAAAAGTTTCAAAGAATTGTTATCAAGTGCTTGTGGGAGGTCATATATGCATGTTTCTATAATTGAGATAGATCACATTATCTAGTGCTAGTTGTGTATGCCTTGATTGAATTGATCATTGAAGCTTCACTTTAGACTAAGGACTATCTCATTTTGATAACCACACACATCACACAAGTTTATGTTCAATGAATGTCATATTCATTTGTGTGATTATACTTGATTAAATGTGTTTTCACAAGCTCAATCTGTGTTGATCAAACACAAAAAGATTTTTGAGTGTTTTAATTTGTTTTTGGAAAGTGTTTTGTTTTAACAAAATAGTCAAAATTTTCAAAAATAGTGTTGCCCTGTTTTGGTGACTAGGTCGCGGGTAGGTCCAATCGCATACTCTAGTCGCGAAACTCACTCCGAGAGTTTTTGCGGGTCACTGGCGGGTCAGAATCCCAGTCGCGAAAAAGACTAAGAAATTTTTTCAAAATTTGTGTTTTTGCATATTTTGCGGCTCAGTGTGGCGACTTGATTCGCGGGTGGAAGGTCCAGTCGCGAGGGATACACAGAGATTTTCACGGCTTAGCTCGCAACTTCCTCGCGGGTATACCTTCCAGTCGTGAAAAACACTTAGAAGAGTTTTCAAAAATCTTTGTTTCACAGTGTTTCGCGGCTTACCCTGGCGACTTGATCCAATCACGAAAAACACGTGCTTTGCGTTTTATGGACAGTTTTAAAAATTGTTTTTCAGTTTTCCCTCGAATATCAGTGACTGTTCATTGTCTTCTTCATTTCTCTCTCTCAAACACTTCGAGTCTTACTGAAAAAGATTCCATTTTTGCATCATGTCTTCATCAAACACCAAGAAAAAGGTATGGGTTTTACTTCCTTTGCTTCATTCTTACTGTTTTGACCTTTAGTTTCTTGATTTGAATGTTGCATCTGTGTTCTGCAATATATTGTGTTCTAACATGGGTTTGCCTAAAATGTTGAGAATGGCTTTGTGTAGTGTTCTATTTTGTTGAAGATTTTATGGGCTTGAACTTTGTTTGAGGGTTTGTGTATGTTGTGTTTGGTTCTTTCTATCTTGCTCTTACTTTGGTTCTCACTATATGTGTGTGTTGTTCATATCTCTATCTTTTGAGAGACTGTGCTATTTACTATGGTTCATGAATGTGTTGTTCCATTCATATCTTGTTCATGATATTTACGTTATTTGTGTCTTTGTGTTTCACATTTCCCTATTGTCTCTAAGTTGTTACTGATTGTTTTGATTTTGTAAAATCTCTTGTCACACTGAAACTAATCACTCTGATGTTTGCTTCTGGTGGTATTGTATTTTGGTTCTTTTCTATGTGTCAACTTTGTTGCAGATAACTCGTTGTTCATCTAGAGGGAAAGGCATTGTAACTGATGAACCGTCAACTCCGGTTGCTAGACGGACACGATTATCGTCTAAGTCATCCAAGGACCCTATCATTGAGAGATTTAGGACTCCCACTGACTCAAAGACCTACACAGACATCTTCAAAGAATCCTCTCCCATTGTGGAAAGAGTTGTCAAGTTTGACACACTGAGGACAACATTTATCCCTAAGATTTTTGAAGAAAGAGATTAGGCTGATCTATTTGGAAATTTTGAGGATCCATCTGAAGAATTGGTCAAGGAATTCTTTTCAAATGCCAGATACACAGGAGTCGAGTTGAAATGCTGGGTACGAGGAAAAGAATTTTCCATAAATGCAGATTACATTGCTAAAGCTCTTCACATCACCAGACCAAAAGATGTGGATCGAACTCCATACGATGACCGGGAACTTCAAGCACAAGACATCCTTCATGTTCTTGGAACTCCTACCCCGTCCTCGACCAATATCCCAGTACTCCCTCCAAGCAAGCAAGAGCCACTCCTCCAAGAAACCTAAGAGTGAGTCATCCACACATGCATCTCCAACTGCTCAGGCTACAGCTACTCCTATTCAATCAACAGGGACTCAGTCTGTTCCTCCTGGATTTCAAATGCCCAAGCAAAGTTACTTCATCGAGAATGTGTTTCATCGGATTTCTGATCTAGAACAGCTTTTCAACTCCTTTGACAATCAAACTCAGATGCAACTCACAACTATCGGGACTCAGCTAGATGCTATACAACAGAAGCTTAACGATAGCTTTTAGCTATTCCTGACAAAAAGGGGGAGATGCACATAAAAAGGGGGAGATAGACAGGAAAATAGAAAGCATAGTGAAAGGGGGAGATTTCTTTATAACTTGATGTTTTGTGCATAGCTTTGATAATTTTTGGCTGTTTTTACTAATTTAAAACTCTGTGGTGTGGGTTGTTTATGTGGTGTATACTCATAACTCTTGAATGTGTTTACATATTAATGATGTCTAGTCATTTTATTCAGCATATGTTCTGTTTTGTGTTCTAGTTTGTACCCATGTTGCTTATGTAAGCTTTAAGGATTTGTTTATGCACTCTTGTAGGCCTTTGTGGTTTGTGTCATACTTTATGCAGCCTTTGTGCTTTGTTAAATCAGTACTTCTAACCTAATGCTATGCATTCCTTTTTAAGTACTGTCACTCTTGTGCCCGTGTTGGATTTTTCCTAGATGCACATATTTTCTGTTTTGTGCATTGGTTGAGTGTTGGTCATTCAAGTGATTTGCCTTGAGTTAGTCAACTTGAATGTCCAGATGTTCATTCCAAGTATGAATGAGCATTGTGATCACTTAGTTATAGTGATTGCATGTTTTGGTCTTGCCATGGTTTATTGCTTTACTCCATTATGCTTGATCACATTATGCTTGCTCCATTTACATTACAAGTTTTTCTGCATACAATGAACTTATTGTGTTGTTATGTTTCAGGAGTTCTTGTTCTTATGGTTCTAAAGCTTCACAGATTCTAGAGTTAGATGTGAGTGAGTTTTCCAACTGTTACCAACTCACGCATTAAGTCTAGAGTTTGTTTTAGGATTTTGTCACGGAATAGCCAAAAGGGGAGATTATAAGGTTGAAATTTATCAACCATCTTGTTGGCTTTATTCCATGTCAATTTGCTTGTAATTTAAGAACTTAGTAACCCTGTATTTAGGTGGGATCATTGTAAGGGTAGTGTGTGAGAAGATGTGAAGAAAAGTTCAAGTATGTGCAAGAAGGCAGAGTTTCGCAGCTAGGACTCGCGGCTTGCAAGCCGCCAAATGCTGGCACGTGAGATGCATACAGGGAAGCTAAAGGGTCGCGTCAGCTGTCGTACTACAGGACAAAAGTTCCAGACTGGCCAGGTCATTACGTCGTGACTTGAATTCGCGATTTGGACAAGCCGCGAAGTCAAGCCGCCAATCAACCCTGTTTGGCAAAAACTGACTCTTCCTATTTCAAACACACACCACTATATATAGACCCTTATACCCATTAAATTGAGAGAGCTTCTAGAGAGAATTTCTGTAAGAGAAACCCTAGAGAAAAACAAGATTGTCTTATCCCCAATCTTTACCTTAGAGACTCTACAAATTCCTCTACTCTCTTCCTCTCCATTGTCACATTCTTGAGAGGCCATTGACTAAATCTTTATCTCACCACACCCATGTCTGTTAGAAGATTCATTTGGTGCTAAGGGAAGCAGTTTGGAAGGAACCAATATACATTGGTTGATGCTATGATCTAGTAGCGGAATCCAAGAAGCTAAAGAAGAAATAAGTTCGGCGTAACCTCGTTAGAGCAAGAAGCTTGGAGGGCTTAGGTACTTGGGTAGATTAGGCTTAGAGGGTCTTCTGCTGTTCATGTATCCCAACTATATTCTTTAGTGGATTATTTGACCGCTTGGAGGGCGGCGAAAAGGTTTTACACCGAGGACTTCAGTTTCCTCTTCGATAACACATCGTGTGTTGTCCGTGTGTTTACATCTTTCCTTCCTTTATCTTTGCCTTATATTTATTGCTGTGGATGTGTTTATATTTGGCTTAGATTATTTATCAATTATGTTGTAAGCTTGTTATCATGTTCCGCACATTAACTGTTTGATATAAAGCTTGAATTGGTAATTTTGTAATTAGGGGTCCAAACGTTCAAACGTGTTTTACACGTTTTTGAACTTTCAGTCAGTTCAACACTTTGAGAGATATAGGGATTCTTTCTTGAAGGGAACTATCATTCAGGAAAGATTTGTTGACTTAAGGGATTTGAAGGACACCTTCATTCCAAATTGTTTTAAAGGTAGAGGTTAGGAAAAATTGTTGAGTGACCTACCTGCTATCTGTGAGCCTTTAATCAGAGAATTTTATGCAAATGCTGTGATAAGGGAGGAGGAGTTGAGTTGTTGGGTTAGAAGAAAGGAATTCACCATAGATGCACATGACATTGATGAGGTGCTAGGTCTTGAAGAATTAGAGGACTCTAACTTCATCAACTACAAGGACATGATGCTCTCTATTAAAACTGTCCAAACTCGCATTAGTGGTCAAAGAGAAGGGAGATGCCTCAACACTATAGCATTTCCAGCTGACATGAGGTGCCTAACCACCATCATGATGTTCAATTTGTACCCAGTGAGAAAACTGACTACAATTAACAATGCCAGAGCTATCTTCCTTATGGAACTTAAGGAGAAAACCTTCATTGACATCAGCTCTCACATCTTTGATACTATAGTGGATGAGACTAAAACCACTTCTAGGCCCAAGCTGATCTTTCCTAGCCATCTTATGAGGATTTTCACATTAAAAGGTGTTGAGATCCCTCAAGATATCAGCCCTATGCCTACTCCTTCAGCCATCAACAAGCTAACCATCATTAGAATTCAAGTTCGTCTCCCAGGTGATGAAGAAGAGGGTGACCAAGGAGAAGGTGATCCTATGCAAACTGAAGCAGAAGCTGCAAGAAAATCAGTTACACCCAGAAGCAGAAGCAAGAGGAGCATAGCTTCAACCTCATCAGCTGCACCTCCAGATGCACTTCAGATAATTCTGGAGAGAATTGATGGACTTAGAGAAGTTCAAAATGAGCATACTGAAAGGATGGCAGCAATTCAGGATCAGCTCAACATTCTTTCAGCCAAGTTTGACAGCCTTAACTCCCAACAGTGACTCTTTGGCCATTCTGGTCAAAAAGGGGGAGAATGTTTGAAGGGGCAGCTTTTAAGGGGGAGTGCCATTTTAAGGGGGAGCATGTTACAAACAGTGTTTTATTTTATGTTTAATGCTTTTTGATATACTATGGTTTATATGTTGTTTTTATGGTGGTTAAAAACTCATGGTCTTGTTTGTTTTTTAATCTTTGGTTTATTAGTTAATGATGTTTATTCAGTGTTTATTTACTTTTTGTACCCATGTTGCTTTTGTAAGCTTTTAGGGTTTGTTTCCTTGCTTTTGTAGGTTTTTATAATTTGTACCATACTTATGTAGCCTTTATGCTTTGTTGCCTAGTACTTCTAGCTAAATAGTATGCATTTTCTTTAAGTACTCCCACTCTTGTGCCCTAGTAGGATTTTATTCCTAGATGCATATACTTCATGTACTGTACATTGGTTGAGTGTTGGTCATTTAAGTGATTTGCTTTGTGCTTATTAGCTTGAATGCCCGGATGTTCATTCTGAGTGTGAATGAGAATTATGATCACTATCTTACAGTGATTGCTTGTTTGGTCAAGCCATGATTTATTACTTTATTCCATTTTACTTGATCACATCATGCTTGCTCCATATGCATTACAAGTTTTTTGCATACAATGAACTTATTGTGTTATTGTGTTTCAAGAGATTTTTTTTGGTCTTATGGTTCAAGAACTTCACAAATTCTAGAGTTAGGTGTGAGTGAGTTTTCCAACTGTTCCCAACTCATGCGTTAAGTCTAGAGTTTGTTGTAAGGTTTTGTCATGGAATAGCCATAGGGAGAGATTGTTAATTTTTACATGATTAAAAAACTTCTTATTTTATTTTTTTAACACCAAAAACCAAACATGGGATTTTCTATAAAAATTCCTTTGCTTTCTCAATACATAAAACCATATCTGAAATTTTATCCTAAATCTCATTCATCCTTTTAAACATGAAACCAAATCTGAAATTTTATCCTAAATCTCATTCATTCTATTAAACATAAAACCAAATTTGGAATTTTCTCATAAAATTTCTCGTTTTCAATACATAAAACCAGATTTGGAATTTCCTCATAAAATTCCTTGTTTTCAATACCTAAAATCAGATCTAGAATTATCTATAAAAATTCAGTCATCCTTTCAAAAACCATATTCAAATTTCTTTTCTCCATACCTTCATTATTTTTATCATTAAAAGATTAGATTTGAATGTTCTTCAAAAATTACTTTCCTTTTCATAAGGATTAGATCTCCTGGATGGAATAAGGTAGATCTTAGATTTTCAAGAGTATTTAGTTTTACATCTATAACTAACAAATTGCATGTTGCATCTCATAATTGCCTGCAATTTGATGGGCTTTATATATTCTTTAGCAGTTGCGGAAATAATACAATTTGAGTTTGTTCCAAATAAGCTTTTTCAAAAAAAAAAAAAAAAAAAGTTTTGTATAAACCATGCTTTCTTATTTAGTTACACCTCCCCTGCATTCTTCATTTGCTTGTTGCAGTCCTATCATTGTCAATATGGATTAGCTCTCACACTTGCCGCAATTTAACCATCTCATATAGGGATGGCAGTAGGGCGGGGTAAGGCTGAAGGATGTGATCTTTGCCCCCGCCCTGCACAATTTTGTCTTGCCCATCCCCAAACCGCCCTACATGACTGGGAAATTTTTTTTGCCCCATCCCCGCACCTTAGGGCCCCACGAAGCCCCGCAAATCTCTATTTCTTGTTAATTTGTCCTACAACTATTACAATTTTTTTAAATAAAATTAGATGTTTCATTAATAAAAATATACTTGAAATTACAAATAAATTTATCCCATTAGAAATGCTTCAAGATACAAAACCAAACACACCAATAGGTACAGTGAGTTAACTTTCATGAAAATATTTTGTTTATTTTTTAATAATACCTAATGCATTTTTCTGTCTTTAATTTTTTTTTTATAACATCTTTTTTCTTTGTCTTTATTTTTTTTATAACATCTTTTTCTCTTTCTAGAAACTAATCTAGAAGTCCTTTTTCTTTATTTTTTCTAATATATATATATATATATACCTCATAGGACAAGCTATTATGTTGTTCCAATTTGTTCATGATAGAAATAACTACACAAACATTTAGACTTGTACCTCATAATAGCCACACACAATGACACAAACACAAACATTCAAACCCGTAACTCATAAAAATAGAAAACATTCTATTATGTTTATGATGAAAACTATGTTGAGAAAGACGTTGAATGGAATTAATGATTCAATAGTAGATAAATTTGTTTCTAAAAAAAAAAAACCGTTAAAATTGGTACCTTATTTCCAACTTTGCTAGAGAGAAAAAGATGTAAAGAGCGACGTTAGGTAGAATAAAATATGCTGATGATATATTTGTTTAAATAGTAGAGTTTTAGGATATGAAAATTTTACAATTTAACCCTTATTATTGAAGGGCAAAGCGGGACAGGGCAAGACGGGTTGGATCTAAAAAGTGTAAACCCATCCCTACCCCCCCCCCCCCCCGGGGTGGTGCAGGTTTAAAATCTCGTCCCATCCCCGCCCCACCACCTCTGCGGGACAAGAGAAACTTGCACGGGGCGAAGCGGGGATGGGATGGATCAAGTGGAGCGGGGCAAAATTTCCATCAAAATTCTTGTACGTGAATGGCATGAGAACCACAGTAACCCATAATTCATCTCTTGTTAATTTTCTTTGTTTTTTTCTCTTTTTATTTGATTAATTTTCTTTAAACAATAGCATTATAAATCAAAAAATTCCCATGTGGAACGTACCTCGTTCATAACAAGTATCAAAAAAGCACCAACGACCATTACAAGAGAACTATAAGCGTGGGTATCCAATGTAACATTCAGAGTTCCATTTTCTAGACAATTTTCAATTCTTTCAACCACGCTGTATGAAGGCAACATGGATCAGGTTTTCCTTGTGCAATTGCCTTCTCTGAGATCGAGTAGAACCAACCATTCCTCCATTTGAACTACAAGCATCAAGAAAACTTAACAATGAGAAACAGATTTAAGTTCATGAATCAGACATTAATAATATCTGTAAATTGTATCTTTTACCTCTTTAATTGCCGTAGGAAAATGGGCAACAGCTCGGGAGTAAGCACATAATCTATCCTCCATAGCCTCATCAAATACTAAACCTTTCTCGACAGCTGCTGCAGAAGCGAGTTCTACTATAAGGCTAGAGACCTAAAAGCATAAATGAAGATGGTTAAGTATTGAGCTAATTCTGGTTCTTAACCCATAACCAATTTGAACTTGGCATTTCCTCCACAAGGCTATACATTCCATGCTCAATTTCACACAGTACCTCAAACTCAAAGCAAATTAAATTCATTATATTCCATTCATTGACCAACTTTGGTGCAATTGACATGAGAGATCCTTTCAAGTTTACTGTTTAATGTGATAGATTCAGGGTGAAATAGCACAATACATATTACAATTCAGTATTTTCTTTTTCCTTGCTAAATGATATTGTAATCTTGTTAAATACCCCCAAAAAGACTAGTCAAGTTATTAAAATCTCCCCTACTTAAATTCCTAACATCCTCGTTAGGGGTACACATGCTGCAGTGCCCCTGAGACCTGCCCAAAGAAATCACTAGCCATATCTATGCTTACACCCTAAAAAGATTAGTCAAATTATAGTCATGGCTATCAGAATCTCGATCTTGGATCTTAGACTCCTAAGATCCTAGGATTCTACCCCATAAAAACAATCCAAATTGGTGTAGAATATTTCATAGGGTAGGATTGACTTGGGATCCTAATCCTGAATGATTGAATGTAAAACCCACCAATCCTACTCTATAGAACCTCTCCGATCCTACCCCATAGAATCAATTTGGATTGGTATAGGATTGTTCATATAGCCTCTAAGCAACGGAATCGACACCCATTAGAGTTATTACAATTATTTGTAATTATATCTTTCTATGGTGAGATTAGGATTCTCCAACCCTAGCGATCAAGTTGTATTAAGTAGTTAGTACCTTTTATGCGTAATTTGTGTCACATTTACTTTTCTTTTCTTTTTTTTTTTTCTTTTTTCCCTTATCTTTAACATATATTATCATTACTGATGATTTCTCATTATATATTTTTATGAAAAGTAAAATCTTACGATTCAATCCAATCAACTAATCCTCTCATTGATCCTATGTAGGATTTCAATCTTGACTACTTTAGTTACAATGACTCCTTATAATCACTTATAAACCCAAGATCCACATAATACACAGCCAATATAGGACTCAGCACACACCCGCGCAACACACACTCAAACAATCCAATCAACTCCACACAATTTAGGGTATTTCAAAATTGATCATATCACTGGGAAGAGAAGCAGCAAATAAGCCCAATCCAAAGATTCCAAACCATATCAACCAGTTTAGTTGAAGGAAAACTAGAAAACCTGATTCAATTCCTACTCCTTGACAAGGGGGGAAATTAATTTCTTAAATTATGGAACCTAAATCCATCAAGATTGTTGAAAACGGAATGAATTAGATGAACTAAACAGAAAGCCCAATTTCCACTGAACCCAACCCCCTGATACCATTAAGAAGTCTTGTTTATAAAATAGGACTAATAAATTCTTCCACAAACCTATATTTAGTGTTCAGAAGGTCATCTTCCCAGTAACCAAGAAGGCTTATATAGAAATGTGAAAAACAAAACTGGCAAATGAAAGCAACCATTATGGTTTATTTGGAATAGAGTTAATTAATGGTGTTTGAGCACACAATTCTCATACACATTTCTAATGAAAATGATTAACAATTCTATTCTACTTTGGCCACACCAAAACAATCATTTTACCGCCAGTGAATGCTAAAGTCAACAATTGGATCAAATATATGTTTAAAGAAATACTGCTTCTTGCAAGACATATAATGTCAGTCATTGCAAACAAAGCAAAGACCTAGATGTTATACATAAATTATTCAAGAAATAGTTTGAGATCAGGGTTTTGTCTACTTTTGTAATCAAGTTATGTGATTACACAATTTGCTGAGTCATGCCTCATATGATCATAAGCTGATATGAATTAATTCTATCAAATCATTTTAAAGATAATAAATACAATGAGTCTTGACTCCCCATATGCGTCTCTTTTTTAATAATATCATTAGGTATAGATACACAAACCCTCTGTGATTTCCCTAAAAACATGGAGCCCACTTGAGGTTTTGAGTGTAAGTGTGTAACACTTAACCCTCATTTAGTTGTCTTATGGGTAAATAGTTAATTATGTAACACTTAAAAAAAACAAAACAAAACAAACAATCTTGTGGTATTGTTTTATGTGAAAATGCAGCACTAAATATGGACATGTGTTGTCACATGAGCAACTTACAATTCATATAAAGAGATGTTTAATGGTTTATGCATAAAACAATAACAAAGGTGGGTAGTATTACATTCAAAACTACGGTTTCATGTTTTAAGGACACACCACAGTGGGTGTTTGTATATTTTTCTCATATCATTAAATTGTTGAGCTTAGATACTACAGTCTAAGAAAAAAGAGGGCACACAATTGAACAAAGAGGTCACTGAAAAAACAAAGAAAATAAGGAATTATGTTTAAAAAATAAATTAATGGCAGATCAGGGCAAAACCCTAGTTCACTGCCTGCAGCTGTAAGGGATAGAGAGGCATAGGAAGAAGTAGATAAAGCAAGAAATCAGAATCCAAAGCCCACATTCCAACATATTCTTTATGAGGCTCCAAATCTAGTAATAGTTGCAAATGAAAATGATATGTAGCTAATTTAGTCTAACTTCATTTCTCATATTTTCAGCCCAAAAGTCTGATAGACAACTCTAATTAATTTGCAGTGGAACTTAGAGGGGGAAAAAATATTATTCACAAAGGTAACATACTTCAGAGCGGTACTCCTTCTCCACAACACCAACAGTGGCCCCTGGATGACGAGCTCCCACAAGCATGAATGCTGATATCCATATCAGCTTTTCTAACATCTGCTTTTGAAACGCTTCCTTGTCCAGAACCTAGCTTAAGTTACATTACACATTACACAAGCTTGTATTGAATAGAGTACTCTTTCTCCTGTCAGGCAATACGTACAGTAGCAAGCATAGATGTAGATGCAGTACATCAGGTTACTCAACTAAATCCAAACACATATGGTTGCATTGAACTTAAACGTCCTAACAATATTTGCATTTTCATTGGTCAATGCAACGAGGTGTCTGAATTTAATTGGAGAGCGAGTGTGTGATGTTAAAACATTAAAAAATTAATTTATGGGTGAAACTGAAAAAGGATAGTTGGGTTTGGTGTTACCTTGCAAGAAAGGGCAGCAGCATGCAACCTTGCAGCAACAACAGGGGCCCACTTGCCATAAGCTGCAGTTAGTCCTTCAGGATTGGTATCAGTCTTCCCATCCACAGGGGTTTCTCCAAGCTTTGAAACCGCAAAATAGGCTAACACTTGCTCCGCATCACTTAGACCTTTACTATTAAGCCATGGCTCCAGCATTCCATTCTGGAAAAATACCAAATCTGCGCTACATTTTGATTTGAGATTGAATGGCAAAAAAATTTAAAAAAAATAAATAAATTATATTATAATTGAAATTAAGTAAGTAGCTACCGTTCCATCTGGAGGGAGGAGTGGCTTGAAGAACGGCGTCAAGATCATCATTCCTAGTGCAGACGAAGATGGGTCCCTCGAAATCAAGAGGCACGGACTGTCCTCTCTTCACCACCAAATCCTGACCGTTGCCCATTTCCTGCAATGCCCTTCCCACTCGTCCGCTGCCCACAATTACGGCTGGGACCACTTTGGCCATGGCCATGGCCATAGTAGGAGTGCGTTTGTATCTCCAACTCCAATTAGGTATTGAAAGGTGGTGGTGAGGCCAAAGAATAAGATTACGAGAGCTAGAAGAAGAGAATGAGAGTGTTAGTGCGTTGGCCATGCCCACCATGCCTACCGCTACCTCTGTCTTCTTCTTGGAGTAAAAAGGACATAATCATGGCTTCTTTTTTCTGGGTTTTACAATTTCTTTTTGTTTATGGAGAGAGAGACACTCTGGGGTTGAGAAGATCCGATCCGATCCGAAGAGAGGAGAAAATGACAAAATGCACAAATTAGATTTGAAAGGTAGGCCACTCGTTTATAGCACACCCACAGCCACACACACCCACACCCTCTATCCCTGCGCATCTCGCCAAGGACGCAACACATCAATTTGTACGTTTTATATCATTAGTTAGATTTACCATATGTGTTTTGCACGTGCAGTTATGCTCTTTTTATTTATTTATTTATTTTTGGTTTAGTGTTATAATATTGAAATGTGATATATAAATAACAGTTTGTATTGTTTTTTTTAAGAAAGAGATAAAGTAACGTAGAATAATGTTTAAAATTGAGATAAAGATAGTATACTAAATTTTAGGCTAAATGAAGAAGATAAACGAAAAGGGATAAAACTTAGGAATAGTAAATTACTCTTTTAACTAATTTGTGTTTTTTTTTTCAAAATATTTAACTAAAAGATAGGGGTATTTTAGAGAATTTAAAAATGTATGTAATGATATTTTAGTACGCAAAATGTTACATAGAATCATGTTGTTAATAGTATTGATAAAGAATTCAAATAGTTTTTAATTAGTGTCTTCTAGGATGTATCAGGCTTTATGTTTTATTTCTCCTAAACAAAAAAATATTTTATTGTGCTTCTTCCTAAGAGTCATGTCCGACTTTGGTCATGCTAAGTTAATGTTTTAATTACTATTTTTGTTCTTCTAAGCTTAAAAGGTTGTTCTAAGCTCTATATAAGCCTTTTGGCTAAATTAAATAAAATCAGTGTATTTTCATATCAAAAAGCTTTGTGCTTCAAAAGATGGATTTCTTCTTTTAAACTCTTATCCCTTTGGTGGATTCCTTGGATGGCGAGTTTTGGTTTTGTATCTCTTTGGGTGGTGTTTCTGTATCTCATAGAGTGGTGAGTCATTTATCCCTTTTATTTATTAAGTGTTAGGTTCAAACTATCGTACCATATTACATTCCAACCATCCTCCACTCCCTTATCAGATCAACTTGGTTTGCCCCATACAATTCCGATATCAATTAGTATTTGAGTTTTGGTTCAATGGCTAGACATCATCGACATGGAAATAATGTTGAAATACCTGAGAAAGGTCATTAAGATTTTGAAATAGATGATTTAAGGAGCCAACTTCAACAACTCCAAGAGCGTTTGGAGTTTTACGAAAATGAAGGACAAGGTCCTATACATCATATTTCAAAATATGAAGTTGTTAGCAATGATGAAGAGGAGAATCCAATTCACTATGCTCATAGTCATTCCTCCGGTGGGAGCACTCCACCCCATCCTTGTCATCTTAGAAACTTACAACGATATTATGATATAAAGGTGGACATTACATAATTTGAAGGGAAAATGCAACCTGATGATTTCATTGATTGGCTAACTATTGTTGAGCAAATCTTTGATTTCAAAGATGTTCCAGAAAATCGCAAAGTAAAGATTGATGCTATCAAGTTGAAGAAACATGCTTCAATCTAGTGGGAGCATCTTAAGTGGTAGCGAAAATGTGAAGTAAGAGATCATATTGTGCCATGTGAAAAGATGAAAAGAGAACTCAAGAGAAAATACTTGCCTGACCACTACAAATAAAATCATTAACTTAAATTTCATAATTTAAAACAAAAAGAGCTTTCTATAGAGCAGTATATAGAGGAGTTTGATCATCTTATGATTCGATGCAATATTATAGAACCAAAGTCACAAATGATAGCCTACTATCTTGGTGAGTTACGTGTTGAACTCAGTAATGTGGTCCAACTACAGCTATAGACACTGTATTTTGTCCACCCTCGATTTGCACGCTAGACCCCGAAAATTCCAAAAATATTATCTTTTCTCCAAGGGGCTGTAAAAACACCTAGATATTGACATGGCACAATCCATTCATACATCAGAGCACTTGAAGTGCCATTTCAGGCCAAATTGACCAAAATGCCCATGGTTAATCCTAGGTTGACCAAAAGTAAAAGTTGGTCAAAATCATCCCGAAATAACATTTTTCATATTTCTACAACAAACCCAAGCTACTCAATGATTTTCTCCAACTTTGACCAAGTTTAGCCCGAGGTTGACTCTTAGGGGGACTAAAAACCCTAATTTTTTATTCGACTATTATAACTAGTAGGGACTAGTGCCATTGCAAAGATTATCAAATTCCCTTTCCAATTACTATTCATGGGTCGAAATCAAAGTTAAAATAGTTGAAATATCTAGAAAACCGTGAAAAGCACATCAACATGTTTCTCAAGGCTATAACTTTTGATCAAACCACTGGATTTTTAAATTTTTTTAGTGTCCTGGAAACTAGATATCTAGAGCTTTCCATAGACACCAATGTCAACTCAATTCGAGTCTAGGAAGGCCTTCAAATACACTTCCAAATTCGAATTGGGAAAAGGCCAGAATTGTTGATGTCAGCAAGGTGGCTGGCAGCCCTTCAAGCACACCAATGTGCTTGATATACACCCTTCTTCGCTCCGTGCGATGTTAATATGCTTGCCTTGCTTGCTTTGTGAATGTTCAAATAGTGTGTAAAATACCTATGAACGTTTAAACCCCCAATTTATAAATTACCAACACAAGCTTATAATCAAACAATGTATGTGCAAAATATGAAAATAAGCAACATAATTGGTAAAAAAATCTAAACCGAAATTAATCACAACCACAGCAATAATTAAAAGGCAAAGATTAAGGGAAGAAAGATGCAAACACAAAGACAACACAGCGATGTGTTATCGAAGAGGAAACCGAAGTCCTCGGCAAAAAACCTCTTCGCCACCCTTTAAGCGATCAATAATCCATTAGAGAATAAAGTTGGGATACATGAATACCAGAAGACCTTCTAAGCCTAATCTACCCAGTGCACCTAAGCCCTCCAAACTTCTTGCTCCAATAAAGTTACACCGAACCTTGTCTTTTCTATCTTACCGAATCCCGCAATCGCCCTTTGCATCAACCAAAATGAATTGGTCCCTTTTGAACTACTTACCAAGCACCAAAAAGCCTTCTCACATATATAGGTGTGGTAAGATAAGGATTTGGTTAATGTACCTCTCAAGGATATATCAATAGAGAGAGTGAGAGTAGAGGAATTTGGAGAATCAAAGGATGAAGATTGTGGATGAGTCAACCTTGTTTTTCCTCTAGGGTTTCTCCCTCAAAATTCTCTCTAGAAGCTCTCTACATTTCGTGGGTATAAGGGTATTTATAGTAGGGTGTATAAAGAATGCAAAGAGTCAGTTACAACCAAATAGGGCATTTTGGCAACTCGAGCTCACGACTGGAATGAGTCGCACATTACCCTTACATAATTCCCACCTAAACACAGGGTTTCTAAATGCTAAATTACAAGAAAATTTGGCACGGAATAAAACCAACAAAATGATTGAATAAATTCAACCTTACACTTTGCGACACCCGTTTGGCTTTCTTTGCTTCTTTACATCTTTGCACGCTTGCCTACATGTTCATGCATGAGTCTATGTGCCGTTCATACTCCAATCCAATGGACCTATGGACACTCAATCCAAACCTACATTTGTCCTCCTAGGACACCCCTTTTTGTTGGATAACATGTTCGTTTGCCTCTTTGTGTGCTTCACATGCTTCCTTGCCCCCATTTGGCACCTTTTGCTAGCTTGTCTTTTAGCAGACTTTCCTTCTATTTGTTTCTTTGCTTGTCCACTGGCTTATTTCTTTTGTCTTTGCATGTACACGCATAGAGCGAGGATGATTAGAGCAAGGGTGCGACCTCTTAAGCACAACCAAAAAGGTCAAAGATGAAAACAAGATGATGCAAGCCCACAAAGGGCAATGTTTAGTATATTAGGGGGCCTAGCCCCTCTAGAGTGGTCTTCTTTCTCCCTTTCTCTAAGCCTCTTCTTTAGAGCATGTATCAGGGTCCCTATCCATGTACCCCTTTACTTTTCTTGCTCCTTGATTAGGTTGTGTTCCCTAGGTATGGCAATGTTTGTTTTACAATTTTTACCTTGTTGGACCATACCCTTGGAATGTTGGCAATGTCTGATTTATGAAGCATTGTGTGATAGCATTATGCATGATGCATGTATATATATATATATATATGCTTGCTTGTATATGGGTGATTGTGCACTTTATATGATGGACTCTCGTGCTACGTGAGCGACCCTCTCTAGTCATAAGAGTTCTTAACCTTATAGTATAGGTATGTGCTCAAGGCAATTATCGTAGGTGCATATTCATGCTATACTGTGTGCACAATTACCGTAGTGTGATTGTCTTAATCCATATCACCAAGTGATATTGGTTTCCCCTTGTATGCGACACACATCAACATGCTTGATACTTTGGAAGGCTTTAGCTCGCCACATTGCGAGCATATTGATACACGTCGTATACAGAGATGTGAAATCATGTCGATGCGCCATAACACACCAAACTCTGCCAGATTTTTTCAATGAAAATGGGGCATCCCCATTGCCGTATTCTTACATCGAAAGCTTGGTGAGAATAGCATTTGGTGTGCCATGATGCATCTAAGCCGAAGAGCTGCCGGATTTCCACCATGAAAATAAGTCAATATGTTGTTGGATTTTTGCTATGGAAATTTGGCAATGACTTCAAAAACACTTGGAAAGTATCAATTAGGATCACACCCATTCCGAAACCAAACCTCAAAGCCTAACACATTTAAAGCCCCAAAAGCTATTGCCAATAACTTGTTTTTAATTGCCAATGTCTAAAAATTATGATTTTACTAAAACAAAGGACTGTCTACGGACAGGCATTGTAGGGTGCTACTTGCTCACTCCCAAGTGCAGAAGATCGTAGCTATATAATTCTTGGAGTACCGTGGTCGAACCACAAGGAGCGGGGTGAATTCAAAGACAATGTAATTTATATATATATATATATAATAAAATAAAATAAAAACTTTTGGTGAAGATGAAGAATAATTTTTGCCTGGTAATTGTAAACAAGAATAAAAATGATAACTGATTTAAGTCAATAATGTAAATGCCAGGACATCGGAGTGTTTTCCTTTATCGATATGAAATTCTTTGTTATCTAAGAAAATATATTAATAATGCAGGAAAAAATTGAACTAATACAAATCAAGAACACATGATAACCTATATTAATAATGCAGTCAGAATAGTTTTCAGAAAAACTCATTCACTTTAAAACCTTATTTCTATTTGAAATTATTAGAAATTCATCTAAACAATAAGAAAAACATGATTGAACTTATTGAAAGCATGGATGAACTAATACATCAAAAGAAATCTAATTGAATAATCAAATATATTGTTGTCTAAAATCTTATAAAGAATCACATTGAATATTCATACCGTATAGAAGAAACATAACCCCTAGCCCTAGCAAAGACTTTAGGCTCCATTAGAGAAAAGAAAATACAGTTTTTTCTCTATCCAAAATTCATTTTCTACGGCCTCCCTCCAAACCCTAATGTCAAAGTGTCCAAAGAAAATAAAACTTTTACTATTTTAATTTTTGTCCAAATTTACAGCAATAACTTGTGAATTAATTTCAGTCTTAAAAAATTGTGAATTTCAAAACACTCATAACTGGATAGTTGTAGATATTTAAGTCACTATCACTACTGATCAATGCTCAAATTTGATTTTTCCTTTTCAGATTCTGCCTCTTTGATTTCTTTCCTTTTTTGAAGCTTCCAAACATGGTAGATTGGCCACCCTAGAAAGAAAGCTGATGATCCACAGTTTTAGAAACTCGACACTGGAGAATCTTGAAGATGAGAATGAGAGGATGGAAGGGAATGAGTCAAAATACCTCCCCCAATACATCCTCCCGAGTAATAAAGGAAAGCAAGATCTGTTTGGTGAGTAGATGGATAGTATAGAGCGTCTAGATGCTTATGTGTCTAATAAGCCCACAGATATGGAGATTGATGTTGAAGGCACAGATTATATGGATAAAGATCCCATGGTACTGATGCTGAGGGAAGAAGGAACTCATTGGAAGCCACCCACCATTGTTGAAGCCACAATCGAGTTGAATAATTGGCCATGGGAGGGAGCCACCCACCCTATGGAAGACTCTGTGAATAAGCATCAAGATTGTTGAGCCAATCACTCCTACTAAAAACATTGTTTATATCCCTATTGAGTCTGTTTCTACTAGAATTATTGTTCATGTTGAGTCTGTTTTAAACCCAAGTTGTTAATTAGATTTATTATGAATAAACCTTGTTAAAACAAACTAACATCAATATCATGTCAATATCATGCACAGCAGAAAATTACATAAGACAAGATATAATGACTCAGGAAAACCAATGAAACAAACTAGTTTAACAATAATAAAAAAAACTTGGGGGGAAACCTTCCTGAAAATCAATTCACTATAGTAAAAAGAAGTTTCAGATCTAGTGCAAAACCTTTGTCCCTAGACTCTACAATCCTCGTAGATGAACTTACAGTAGAAACCTTCTACCACTTTAAAACCTCTGAACTCTTCAATATATGAACGCCACCCTTTTTTGCACAGATCCCAGTACGTGACTAACCAATGATGCACAGCTCCCAATACGTGACTAACTTACCAACTTGAAGAAGATATTGGCTGTAAAGTTCTTCACTTCATCAACAATGAAGATCAACAAGTACATAGTTACAAAACCTTAAGGTACAAAGACGTAGTAGCTTCTTTCGAAGAAAATAAGGCATCAGTCACTTTTTGCATGTATTCTCCTTATGTTCTATTGTGTGTCAGCCTTTTAAATAAGCCTTATATATGTCTAGGGTTGTGAGAAAAGAAACCCTACACAAATACATAAGTATGGGCCAAAAATCAGATAACCTTACTGACCCTATACACTGAGGAAGAAGATGACATAGATGCTAGATTGGCCACCCTAGAAAGAAAGTTGATGATCCATAGTTTCAGAAACTCGACACTAGAGAATCTTAAAGATGAAAATGAGAGGATGGAAGGGAATGAGTCAGAATACCTCCCCTAATACATCCTCCCATGTAATAAAGGAAAGCAAGATTTATTTGGTGAGTGGATGGATAGTATAGAGCGTCTAGATGCTTATGTGTCTAACAAGCCCATAAATATGGAGATTAATATTGAAGGCACAGATTATATGGATGAAGATCCCATAGTACTGATGCTGAGGAAAGAAGGAACTCATTGGGAGCCACCCACCATTGTTGAAGCCACAATCGAGTTGAATAATTGGCCATGGGAGGGAGCCACCCACCCCATGGAAGACTCTGTGAAGAAGATCAAAACTGTTGAGCCAATCACTCCTACTAAAAACATTGTTTATATCCCTATTGAGTCTGTTTCTGCTAGAATTATTGTTCATGTTGAGTTTGTTTATGATCGTATTCCTATAGAGTCTGTTTCTGTTGAATTTGTTGAGAGCTCTTTTCCTTATAATATGATTTCTGATTCTGCTTATTTTTTGGCTTTGAATGTTTTTATTTCGAAAATCGGTAAAGAAACTCTTAATAATAAGAAATTATAACAAGGGCATGTAGAACCTATAAAAGAAGAAACCTAACCTATTAACCTAGGAACTGATGATGAACCTAAGATAATACAAGTAAGTAATACCCTAACCTCCTCTGAAAAAGATGTATTAGTTGCCCTACTAATAGAATTCAAAGAGGTATTTACATGGTTATACAAAGACATGCTTGGCATTGACACAGATATAGTGCAACACTACATTCCAACAGATCCAACCATGAAACCGGTTTAGTAGAAGTTAAGAAGAATGAAGCTAGAATGGACCCTTAAGATCAAAGAAGAAGTAGAACTTTCCTTGTATTGTAAAAGGCCTACTATTGGAGCCATTGTCTATAGCCTATGATCTTGGGGCATTGTAAAAAGTCAAACTTTGTAAAAGCATTAATTCTGCATCACAATAGAAACTCACCATGATAAATTCCTGATCACAGGTCCAAGCCAATATTTCGAAAATGATAGGTGCATTTTAAATAAGTAAGAACCTAAACTAACTTTGCTTTTGTTTTATGTTTCCATATTGTCAAATTTTCAAATGTACCATATTTCTCTCCCATCCCATTCTTTTCCTTTCTAGGATCCTAAAGAGAAAAGATTGCTAAAAGGAATGGTTTAAGTAACCATCACACGTGATCCTATCATCACTAGGTCTTGTGCTAAAGAGATGTCTACTAGTGGTCCTTCCCCTATCAAGGAAAACACTCATTAAATCGCTCTCCTGAAAAAGTAGATAGCAGAAATGAAGTGCATGATGCAATAGTTGGTTGTAGAAGGGAATCAAGAATCATCTAGTCCTAGTCCAGATGGCTTTGCATCCCATTTTGAAAATGAAAACTTGCCATCGCCAGAGCTAAATTAGGACCAAACTACACCATCATTCATCCCACAAGGGAACAAACAAAAAGTGGATCCTCTTAAGGATAAGACCTTAGAGTCTAGTTACGGTCAAGTCAAAGGTCAAGTGGAGACCTTGATTGAGAAAATCCATATCATAGAGGGCTTCAGTGCCTAAGGAAGTGTCGATCTAGACAGTTTGACCAATTTCTCTCAGGTCATTATGCCTCCCAAGTTCAAGGCACCTAAGTTTGTCAAGATTATGGCATTGGAGATCCTTGCGCCTATCTATAGGATGATGACACCCTATGGAGACAATCATCCTTTGCTTTGCCAAATTTTCCCTAATAGCTTTACTAGCCCTACAGCCACCTGGTATGTGAGATTGAAAAAGGCCTCTAGTTGGAGAGAGATAACCAATGCATTCCTAGAGTATTACCAGTTCAATACTAAGATAGCAGAAATGAAGTGCATGATGCAATAGTTGGTTGTAGAAGGGAATCAAGAATCATCTAGTCCTAGTCCAGATGGCTTTGCATCCCATTTTGAAAATGAAAACTTGCCATCGCCAGAGCTAAATCAGGACCAAACTACACCATCATTCATCCCACAAGGGAACAAACAAAAAGTGGATCCTCTTAAGGATAAGACCTTAGAGTCTAGTTACGGTCAAGTCAAAGGTCAAGTGGAGACCTTGATTGAGAAAATCCATATCATAGAGGGCTTCAGTGCCTAAGGAAGTGTCGATCTAGACAGTTTGACCAATTTCTCTCAGGTCATTATGCCTCCCAAGTTCAAGGCACCTAAGTTTGTCAAGATTATGGCATTGGAGATCCTTGCGCCTATCTATAGGATGATGACACCCTATGGAGACAATCATCCTTTGCTTTGCCAAATTTTCCCTAATAGCTTTACTAGCCCTACAGCCACCTGGTATGTGAGATTGAAAAAGGCGTTGGAGAGAGATAACCAATGCATTCCTAGAGTATTACCAGTTCAATACTAAGATAGCTCCTAATTGCACAATTCTTCGGAGGACAAAAATGAAGAATGGGGAATATTTTCATGAGTATGCCTAAAGGTGGCGTGAGATAGCCGCCTAAATGCTTCCTCCTATGATGGAAGACGAAATGATCAAATGGTTCATTGATAACCTCAAGCTTCCTTACTACGAGAAGATGATCAGTGCCCAAGTCACTCACTTTGAAAACTTAATTCCTATTTAGGAGTGTATCGTTGAGGGTATTAGGAGCAAAAAATAAGTCAATCTTGAGGCTATGAATTCTATGATAGAACAATAGGTGAAAAAGGCAACTGGTCATAAAGGGAAGGAAACTGATGTTCATGTGATTGACAAAGCGCTTGAAGGGCCTAGAGGTGTTACTTTTGCTTACACAACCCTAAATGCCTAGCCTTATTAGCAATAGGTTCAGCTAATCCAGGCACCTTACCAAGCATTCAATCATAGGGGAAGGCTCAATCCACCCCGATATCCCAAGGTGGAACCATGGAAATTCACTCCGTTACCCATGCTTAAAACTTTATGCTTATCTATTGGAGAAAAAGCCAGTGACTCCAAAATTTGCGAGATCCAGAGACGGTCCTCCTTTACCTGGTTTTGATCCATCCAAGAAATGTGAACACCATTTTGGAGCTGAGGGTATACCCTAGAAGAATGTACAAATTTGAGACACTGAATCAAGGATCTCATCAACAAGAAGTTAGTATAGTTCGACAAGACGACCAGGCCGAATGTCATCACTAACCCCTTGCCTCCTCATTAGGAAGGGAACGTGAATGCTATCTCTATAGTGGAGGAAAGGATCCCTAATTTTTCATCCCCTTCATTCCTTTGGAAAGCCATACTGCAGGCCCTAGCCTAAGAAAGTCACATCGTTCTCGAGAACATAGGAGCTCTAGGTTTTGACTAGGGAGTCTGCCCATTCTGTGACAATAGAGACCGACATACCCTATTCGATTATAGAGTGCTTCGAGCACAAGTTCAAAGTCTAGCTGACTGTGGTATCATTTGGATCGAAAGAGAATCCTTGCATAAGAGCGATTGAATGGTAGCCAACCTATGCCCTCTGAGTACTTAAGCGGAAACTAGCCACAATGTTATATCAATTGGATCAAGGAAAGATTGGGACGAATACTTGCAAGAGCATTTATGTAGGATTCCTCCAGCTCCAGTCATTATCGAAGAGATTATAAAATCACCTGTGAATTCAGGGGTGCTAGCTTTGAATAAAGGACAAGCCATGCTAGCCATTGAAGGCTTTACTCCTTTAGTCTTGGCACTACTTGTAGTCACAGAGTTATCTCCAAGATTTATCTAGAAAGGAACCCTTATCGTTCCCGCCATTCAAGGTATCGATCCTCTAGTCCTTCCAAGGCTATCCAAGGAATCTCTATAGCTTCTAACCCGAAAGCTTTAGAAGCTGCTCTGCCCAGCCAAGTCATCATTGGTCTAAAGATGTTCTCCCTAGCGCCAAATCTAAAAACTCAAGAAGGTGTGGTCATTTGTATGTTGAAGCCCTTTCCTTACAAGGGTAGCCATCATGTCCCATGGAAGTACGATGTGACTTTAATTTCCACCCAAATTGGAAAGGAAATGGCTTGCTCTAATATCTTTTCAAGTCTAGCCAAACTCACTAGGAGTGGTTGATGTTATACCCCTAAGGAATTAGAAAAGAGGAGGAAAGAGATTGGCAAGAGCATAGTCGAGCCAATAAGGAATAGGGTTACCATGGAAGAAGTCAAGAAATTCCTGAAAACTATACGAAAGGCCAATTATAGTGTGATTCAGCAGTTGAACAAATCTCTAGCTCAGATTTCTATTTTAGCCCTGTTGCTATCTTTAGAGGACCATCGTGAAGCTCTATTGAAGGTGTTGAAAGAAACGCATGTTCCTACTGGTATTATAGATTCCTTATTCAAGGGTATGGTATCATTAGTGTTGGCCACCAACCAAATCCCTTTTTCCAATGATGAGTTGCCTTCAGAAGGTAGAGATTATACCTTGGCCATGCATATCGTAGTCAAGTGTGAAGACATGATTGTTGCAAGGGTGCTAATCGATAATGGATCAGCCTTGAATGTTTGCCCGATGGCCACTCTTGAGCACCTAAAAGTGGATATGTCTCTTATCAGGCCTAGCACTATGATCATCAAAGCCTTCGACGACAAGCATCGAGAAGTGCAAGGCAAAATAAAGTTAATGATTAAGATCGGCCTGAGATCCTTCATGGTCAACTTCCAAGTGATTAAGTGATTAGGGAGACCCTAGTTGCATACAGTAGGTGTAGTCGCGTGTACCTGTCATCAGAGACTCAAGTTCATCTCCAAGAATCAATTTATCACCATTATGGCTAAAAAACCCATGACTATCTTCCAGGAGAAATTTATCCCCTACATCGATGCCAACACCTTCCTTGAGGCATCTTTCCATAGCTTAAAGCTAGTTTCCATGATCTATAATGCTTCAGAGCCTGAGTCTGGTTGGCCCGCAATAGTTCTAATGGCCACAAAGGAGATGCTCAAGTTTGGTTTCAAATTAGGCTAAGGCTTTAGAGTCGTAGGATGTGGGAGCCCTGCTCTTGTTGAACTCTTAGATAACAAAGGAAGATTTAGTTTGGGGTACGAACCCACTCATGAGGAACTCTTTTGAGCTTCCAGAGGCAAGAAGAGGAAGTGCGACTCTTTAAGGATGTCTATTCCCTATATTAGAACCACTTTTTCAGCTCTAGTTGAGGTCATTATGCCAGAAACTTTCAAATAATTAGAAGATGAAGAGCCTGATTTGGTTTGCATTATTCAGCTCTATCTTGGAGTGTTCTTTGTGAACACTATCATATCTCCCAAAGATAATCCAACTTCTACTATCCGACCAAGGATGCTAGGCGAGGCGGTAGGCCTTTGGACTATTGAGCCTTGCTTTGTGGTTGCACCTGCTAAGTTAGGAGTATTCCATCATTAATTGATTGGGCCTCCCAATCACCTGAGAGGTTTGGAATAGCATATCTAGATTGTTTTGCATGCTTATATTATTTCCTACTTTATTTGTATTCCTTGTTCATTTCCCTATTTTTTTTTCCCAAGAAAAAAAAAAAGGCATTTCCCTTTTATCATTATCAGGCAAGAACTTTGTTTTCCCCCTACCCATAATCCATTATTGAAATATTCAGCATATTATTCAAGAAATTCTTGCATCTCTCTTTATTGCTTTCCTATGAATATGTGTGTGCAAATTATCTTATGTTTCTCTGTATATGTTCCACTCTATAGGATTTGCTCTGATTCCCAAGTGGGTACATCGTTCCTCTGCCATAACAAAGGTGTAGATGATGTGAATGAGACAATAGAGTTGGATCATGATGTTCAAGGAATGGAAGACGTCCTGAACTTACCTTAAGACATCCTAGAAACTCTAAACAGAGAGAGCGAAGGGTCCAAGCCCAATATAGAAGAGACAGAGGTGACAAACCTAGCCGATGAAGGCGAGATTGAATAATCGGTCAAGACTGGGATAAACTTTCCTAAAGACATGAAAGATGAGCTTATAGCTTTGTTGAAGGAATTCAAGGAAATCTTCACTTGGTCTTATCAAGATATGCCAGGACTAGATACTGAGATCGTCATCCACAAGATGCCAGTTAAATTTGAATGCCTTCTAGTGTGGCTAGCTCTTCGAAGGATGAAATCAAAGATTATACAGAAGATCAAAGAAGAAGTAGAAAAGTAGTTGAAAACTGGTTTTCTTACCACCATACCTATTCTAATTGGGTTGCCAACATTGTTTCGGTGCCAAAGAAAGATAGGAAAGTACGCGTGTGCATTGATTATAGAGATTTGAATCAGGCTGCCCGATGGATAATTTTCCCTTGCCACATATTGATACCTTGATTGATAACACTGCAACCAACATATTCTTCTTCTTTATGGATGGATTCTTGAGTTATAATCAGATCAAGATGGCGAAAGAAGACAAAGACAAAACAGTGTTCACCACTCATTCAGGAAATTACGCCTACGATGTCATGCTATTTGGCTTGAAGAATGCTAGGGTAACTTACCAGCGAGCCATGGTAACCTTGCTCCATGATATGATGCACAAGGAGATTGAAGTCTACATAGATGATATGATCGCTAAGTCGCATACTCCTAGAGATCATTTGATAGATTTAAGAAAGCTATTCAAGCACCTCGTCAAGTATAGGTTAAGGCTTAACCCTAACAAGTGCGTCTTTGAAGCCAGTTCAAGAAAATTGCTCGGCTTTATAGTCAGCCAGAGAAGAATTGAAGTGGATCCAGCAAAATTCTAGGCCATCAAGGACATGCTTGCACCGAAAACTGAGAAACAAGTTCAAAGCTTCTTAGGAAGGATAAATTTCATAACCTACTTCATAGTGCAGTTGACCACCACGTGCGATCCCTTGTTCAAGCTTTTGAAGAAAGATATGAAGATAGAATGGACAGATAAATGTCAAGCAGCCTTTGATAAGATTAAGTAGTATTTGTTGAACCCCTATTCTAGTTCCCCCGACATCGAGACATCCATTGATTCTCTACCTTGCGGTCCAAAAAGCATCCATGGGTTGCATGTTAAGCTAGCTAAATGAACCAGATTAAAAAGAGAAGGTGATTTACTATCTGAGTAAGAAGTTCACCAGTTGTGAGATCTATTACATCAACATCGAGAAGATGCATTGCACCCTAGTATAGGCCTCGCGCTGATCTTTATTTCATGCTCGATTCTTCACCAACTTGATACTAAACCCAATACAATAAAATCCCACAAAATACAAGAAACAAAATTGATACAATTACAACACTTTTATCGTGGAATAAAGCTAACATAAAATATAGTTGTAAATCACAACTTTACAGAGGTTTTCTCCATATCTTCCGGAGCTATCTTTATCTGATTGTATCCTAAAAAACCATCCATAAATGATAACAAGGCATGTCTTGTTGTGTTATCAACTAGGATGTCAATGTGAGGCAAGGGAAAATCATCTTTCGGTCTAGCCTTATTGAGATCTCGGAAGTCTACACACATTCTCACTTTCCCATCTTTCTTCGGCACCAGAACCACATTAGCTAACCATTTTGAGTAGTTGACCACTCTCAGAAATCCTGCATTGTACTGTTTCTCGACTTCTTCTTTGATTTTAAAGGTCCATTCTAGCTTCATTCTTCTTAATCGAGTTCATGGTTGGATCTATTGGAATGTAGTGTTGCACTATATCTGTGTCAATGCCAAGCATGTCTTCGTATAACCATGTAAATACCTCTTTGAATTCTATCAATAAGGCAACTAATACATCTTTTTCAGAGGAGGTTAGGGTATTACTCACTTGTATTATCTTAGGTTCATCTTCAGTTCCTAGGTTAATAGGTTGGGTTTCTTCTTTTATAGGTTCTACATGCCCTTGTTATAATTTCTTATTATTAAGAGTTTCTTTACTGATTTTCGAAATAAAAACATTAAAAGCCAACAAATAAGCAAAATCAAAAATCATATTATAAGGAAAAGAGTTCTCAACAGATTCAACAGAAACAGACTCTATAGGAATACAATAATAAACAGACTCAACATGAACAATAATTCTAGCAAAAATAGACTTAATAGGGATATAAACAATGTTTTTGGTAGGGGTGATTGGCTCAACAGTCTTGATCTTGTTCACAAAGTCTTCCATGGGGTGGGTGGCTCCCCCCCACCCCATGGCCAATTATTCAACTTGATTGTGGCTTCAACAATGGTGGGTGGCTCCCAATGAGTTCCTTCTTTCCTCAGCATCAGTACCATGGGATCTTCATCCATATAATCTATGCCTTCAACATCAATCTCCATATCTGTGGGCTTGTTAGACACATAAGCATCTAGACACTCTATACTATTCATCCACTCACCATACAGATCTTACTTCCCTTTATTACTTGGGAGGATGTATTAAGGGAGGTATTTTGACTCATTCCCTTCCATCCTCTCATTTTCATCTTCAAGATTCTCTAGTGTCAAGTTTCTGAAACTGTGGATCATCAGCTTTCTTTCTGGGGTGGCCAAAATAAATAATGTCTAGTTTACTTGTTATATTCATATTTATTATTTTCAAATTTGAACATGGCATCATTTAGCCCACTTGTTACTATTCTTAATCAAAACAAACTGATTGGATCCAATTATGTTGATTGGAAAAGAAATTTGGACATTGTTCTTACAACTGAAGAGCACAAATATGTGCTTACTCAACCATGTCCTAGCTTTCCTTCATTAGATGCTCCTTCTAAGGAAAAACAATGATATGATCGTTGGCAGAAATCTAATGAAATGGCCAAATGCTACATCCTGCATCTATCTCAAATGTTCTACAGCATCAAATGTAGGATGTAGAACTAGCTTTGGACATTATGCTAAGTATGAAGGAGATGTTTGGTGAGCAAGGCCGTTCTGCAAGACAAGAAACCATGACGCAAATTTATAATACTAAAATGTTTGAAGGCAGTTCAGTGAGAGAGCATTGTCTTACAATGATCTTTAATCTGAATACACTAAAGGTTTTAGGTGCGATATTGATGGAGAATCCTAAGTGGATATGATACTCCAGTCACTACCGGAATCATTCAAGGAATTCAGACTTAATTATAATATAAATAAAAAGATTTATTCATTGTCTATATTAATGAATGAGTTGGTAGCCACGGAAGGCATTCTTGGTACTTCTAGTGTTGATGCTAATATGGTTAAAGCTTCTACTTTTCAACCTAATTCGAAAGGCAAGGGTAAGAAGAAGAAGAAGAAGAAGGACTTCACCAAACAAAATGGTAAACAAATTTCCTTAAAGGTTGTCAATAAAGGAAAAAAGATCAAATGAAAGTGTTAGAACATATGTGTTTTTACTTGTTAAGAACATATGTCATTTTTTTATGTAAATTGGCTAATCCTTTGATAAAATGCACTCTACTTGTAATTTGGTAGTTCTAGGTGTTTTTAATACTTCAAGAAATAAGGTTTCAAGATCAAGTGTTGAAGTCATTAAGTCTGTCTAAGAAAAACAAGCTGAAATGCAAATTCATTAAAGCTCGACACCTGCTCGATAGCTTCTCGACACCTGCTATCTGTCGAGATTTATAAAATTAGATTTTCTGATATGATTTCTTAGGATCCGGGAATGTGTCTTTGGGCTTTCTTTTCTCCTAACCCTAGACATATAAAAGGATTATTTTAAGAGCTGTCAAATTGTACACAAGTTGCACAAGTATTGAGCAAACTCTGTTCAAGCAATTTGTGATCAAAGACGAAGTTCTTGACTTAGTTCATCTTCTCTGAAGAAGTTACTGTGTATTTGCACCAAAGGGTTTTGTGACCAAGCATCTTCCTGATCTTCATCGTGTAGGATGAACTGAAGAACTTTACAGCCAACTTCTCCTTCAAGTTGGGGTTGAAATCGCGTATTGGGATCCGCGCATTGGTTAGTCACATACTTGGGAGCCATGCATTAAAGGTGGGAGCTGTCACTACAGATCAAGTCCAATTAGGTATTGGGATAAGGGTTCAACTATAGGTTGATAAGGTACTTGGGATTCCTTTACTTGTAACCGCTTGATTTGATAATAGTGGAGTTTCAAGAATGGTGACCTAAAAATCACCCGTGGGGTTTTTGCCGCGAGATTTTTCCCCATTCGTAAATAAATCACCGTGTCATTTAATTTTCACTGCATATTTAGTTATTTGGTGATTTGTTTATACTACTACTTGTTTGCATGATAAATTGATTAATTAATAACTTGGCTAATTAATTAATTAATTTCTTTCACAAGGGGTCAATTCAGTTTGTGGCCTATCAAGTGGTATCAGAGCAAGCACACTCTGATTAGGTTTTAATCTTTGCTGTATTTGATCCATTGACCCCTGTTTGTCATGGATAGAGGACAATCGTTAATTATACCTCCTTTATTTGATGGGACTAATTATGCATACTAGAAAGTATGTATGAGAGCTTTTTTGTAGTCTTTAGATGAAAAGGTGTAGCAAGCTGTAGAGATTGGCTGGACTAAGCCAAAGGAAGCGCCGGCCAATTAGGATGAAGCCAAAATCAAGGCGGCAAACTTCAACAGCAGGGCATTGAATGCGTTGTTCAATGCGGTCACCAATGAGGAGTTCAAAAAGATATACTCAACTGAAACTACTAAGGAAGCATGGACTATCCTCCAGACAACTTATGAGGGCACAAAGGCTATCAAGGATTCAAAGCTTCAGAGGCTCATAACAAGTTTTGAAGAAATAAAAATGGAGGAGGATGAGTCGTTCGATGAGTTCTATGCCAAGCTCAAGGACATAGTGAACTCAGCCTTTAATCTGGGGGAAACCATCCCTGAACCCAAGATTGTAAGGAAGGTGCTCAGATCTCTACCCGAGAGATTCCATGCGAAGATTACTGCTATAGAGGAATTAAAGGACATTAACAAGATTCCTTTAACTGAGCTAGTTGGAAACTTGCAAACCTACGAGATAGGATTATCTAGGATTGGCAAGTTGGGTAAAGGCAAGAGCATGGCCTTAAAGGCAAAGACTAGTGACACAGATGAGTCTTCAGATAATGAAGATTCTAAGATAAAGTCCTACATTACAAGGCAGTTCAAGAAGTTTATGAAGAATGCCAATGGGAGGAGCTTCGACAAGGACTACAGACAATCAAGTTCTTCTCAATTTAAGAGCTAAGACAAAGGGAAGAAAGATGCTAAGGATGACGGTCAGTACACTGTTCCTACAAGACCAAAATGTTTTGGATGTCATGGATTTGGTCACATGAAGCATGAATGCCCCACATATCTCAAAAGCATTGGGAAGAGAAAGGCACTTGCTACAACCTTGAGTGACATTGAGTCTGAAGATGATTCCAACAATAAGGATGACGGAATCTTAAATGCCTTCACTGCCGCAGTCAATCCTACTGAAGGGATCGTTGAAGAAGTGGATGAAGAAGAAGAACTGGTGGAGTCCAAATTCGAAAAGATGGATGATCAAGATGATATCCATTCAGCCTATAAGAAACTATACAAGCTCTCTGAGAAACATGAGAAATTGTATAGGCTGGCCACCAAGAAGCTCAGTGATGTGGAACTTGATCGTGAAGAGTTGTCCACAAAGTTTGATGAAGCTAATCAAACTATTGGAGCGCTGAGGTTTGAGAACAATTTCTTAGCTGAGAAGACCAAGAAGCTTGAAGCGGAGTTATTTCAAGTCAGAGCTCAACTAGAGAGGACTTCAAGTGTAAAGCTTGATGAGATGCTCAGCATTCAAAAATCTGCCTCAGATCGAACAGGTTTAGGGTATGGTCTTTCTTCCTCTAACATTGCTTCTACTAGTGCTATTGTTTTTGTTTCTCCTGTTAATAACACTGAAATTGACAACACTGATGATAAAACTAAATTAGCTAGTGAGAACTTAGACAAGGGTAAATCTATCTTAGGAGTACCCCCTAAGCAAGATAAGAAAGATGTTAAAAATCCTAGGGCAAAGAAGGCTAACTCTCAAAAGCCTAAACAAAAGTAGCATCTCTGTCATCATTGCAGAGCTGCTGATCATACTCGACCAAATTGCTATAAGTGGCTAGCCATTTAACAGAGCAACGGCATGATCGCATCTGGAAGCTAGAATTAGCTTCAATCCTTTCTTGCTCCTCTTCGTGATCTTCTTAAAGTCCTCATGTTCCTTTCAAACTTGAACGGTTTCAATTCTTCCCCCTCACCCCCGGTTCAAGTGTTTAATTAAAGAAAAGGTTCTTCCAAGGTGTGGAAGAAAAAAGACTCTAAGTGATTTCATCACTTTCTTCTCTCTTCTTGTTTTTGTTTGTTGCATTGCTTTTGAGTCAGTCTAGTTTTATGCTTTACTTTGTTCAGCTTGTTTTTGTGTGTTTATTTTCAATTTTGTTTATTTAGTTTTTGATATAAAAATAAATAAATTTTTTTTGAAAAATCAAAAAAATACAAAAACAGTGTGTTTTGTGTACTTTGGTACTTGTGTACCTTGGATGACCATTGAAAAAAAGTTTCTAAACTTTATATCTTGTGTAGCTTAGATGAGCATCTCTATACACAACTAAGCAAGTGAGCTTTGTAGCTCTTGTTTATGATGAGTAAGATTAAGTTATCTCTTAAACTTAATACTCGTATCACTCTTTTTGATGGGTAGGACTAAAAAATCCTAAGAGAAAGGCATAAATAATCATCTCACCACTGTTGCTCGCCAATCATAATATGACACCTGTATGCTTCGGCATAGCAAAAGTGCAGTGTCAAAGATATTCGTATGCTTCGGCATAACAAAAGTGCGATGTCAAATGCTTAACATCTTGGGTATTTCTTTTCTCTCTTTTTATGCCAATGCATGATATGCTAAAAATAAAAGAAAATATGCAAAGAAAAATAAAAAGAAAAAAGGTAAAAAAATGCTTTAAATATTATTGCAAGCGTGTTTTCTAGGAGATGTAGGAGTTATAGGATGTATCTTAAAGGTGATAGTCCCCATCAAACAGTTATGATTGTGTGTGAGTTAAAGTTATTTTCTCATATCTCAGATTATGATAACATATATACACATATGCAATCTTGCGATGTTTTTCACACACAACACACGATATTCTTTGCTACTTTTGATACATGTGTAGGTACAAATGTGATTTGGCCATCACAAGTATTTACATGTACTAATGTATGCTCACTAAACTGTCTTGACTCGTTTTTGAAATATAAAATTGGTTAGACTTGTTTAGTGTATGTGTATGTGTTTTTGAGGATCCATGTGCTTAAAATTTTTGTTGAGAGATGATTTTGAGAGCTTACTATGTTGTTTGGATCTTTGGTTGAGATGCTTGATGGATTGCATTCATGTCTGTGTTTTTCTCTTCTCGAAAAATTGGTTTTAAAAGCTGGCTCGACACCTCCTCAACAGCTCCTCAATACCTCGTCATCTGTCAAGCTTTTCAAGCCTTTTTTCTTATCGCAATCTCAACACATCCTCAACACCTTGTGGATTGATCAAGAAAGTTTCTGTCTTCTCGATATCTTCTCGATACCTTGTCGATTGATCGAGCTGTTCTTTGAAAGTGACTCTTGAATCTCAATACCTCTCGACACCTTCATCTATCTATGTTCATTTTCTCGACACCTACCTCAACAGCTATCTCGACACCTCTCGATACCTCATCTGTTGAGAACTACTGAAGGTTCTATATAAGCTCCTGTCGTGATCCGATTCTCATTTCCTCGATCTATCCGCAGCTATTCATCTCCCTAAACCCTTTTTCTCATTCAAAATCCTCAACCCACGTGATTTTTGGCCCTTCCTTGCTTCAAATCACTTGGTAAGACCTCTTTTTCCTTTATCATTCATGCATTTCATGTTTTGAATCTTAGGTTTTGGGGTTTTTCAAAATTGATGAGTTTTTCTTGAAATTTTGGGATGGGTTTTCATTTAAATGTATTCAAAATTTCATGCATTGCATCACATTTGCATTAGAATGGTATTTCCATGCATTTAGATGTGTGAACTATGCTTGTGTGCTGGTAGGTTTAGATTGGGCTGAGCCCGTGATGCTTTTTACTTTGCATGTCACATGTTCATGCATTCCCCATGCATCATACTCTCAATTCAATATATTTGATATAGTTGAACTGTGTTGGGACTTTTCTGATTGTCTCCTTCTCTCTCTTTCTCTTTTTGTTTACGTTAGTAGTGTCTATGGCACCTAAGTGAAAATCCACTCCTGCTCGGAATCCTCTTCGTTCTGGAGCTTCCTCCTCTTCTGATTCTATTCCTCTTAATCTTCGGTTCCGTGATGATAATGCCAATAAGGCATTCTTAAAGAACTTCTCTAGACGAGGTGTTCATTCGGAATGTCAAGTCATTTTGCCGGACTTCGCCGACACTGACCTTCCCTCTATCATTCACAGTAGGGGATAGGAGTCACTATGTGACGTCTCGGTCACATGTCCTCTCGTGCTTATTCAGGAGTTTTACTCCAACATGCAGGGGATCGATCGTTCAGTACCTTTCTTTTTCACTTGCGTTTGAGATACGCGCATCCCTATCACACCACAACTAGTTGCGGATGTGCTTCGGGTTCCTAGGATAGGGTTTCTTGACTATCCTTCTTGTAAACATCTGAGGACTGTGCCCAAAGATGAGCTCATTTTTGCTTTTTGTGAGCGCCCCGCTGATTAGGGTGAGCATCAGTATACATCATGTCGACCTTTTGCTAAAGTTCCTAGATTGATTAACATGGTGATGACCTTTGTACTCCATCCTTTATCTCACTACAACTCCATCACAGAACCTCGTGCTCGATTTTTGTTATCTCTTCTTGAGCATCTGACCATAGATTTTCCTTCTCATATCATTCTTTCTATCATAGATGTTCATTTAGATTCGGCGTCCCGTGATGAGCTCATCTTTCCTTCCGCGAGGATCTTACGCCATTTTTTTATCCCTTTTCCTGTGTCCGACCACTTCACACACATTTGTGCCGCTATCGTAAAACGTAGTGCAGCGCAGTTTAAGTTGAGACAATCGAATTCCACTCCTTCCTCCTGTTCCGCTCCATCAAGATCTGCTCCATCTACATCTGCTCCTTCTTCTTCTATGGACAATGTATCTCTTGGAGACACCATGGTGCAGCTACAGCGCATGGATGCTCGCCTTGATACGCTCTCTACCGAGTTGTATTAGGTGAATGTTCGTGTTGGTCGTATTGCACGACGGCAGGTGACCATGGGTAGTTTTGCTCCTAAGGCTACTCCTTCACCACCTCTTCTAGTGGCTTCTGATTCTGAGGATGATAATGATGATGGTGATGACGATGACACTTCAGATGATGATGGATATGCTAGCTCTACTGATGAGATGTCTGCTTAACACTCTTACCCTTTGTCACTCATGACAAAAAGGAGAAGTAGTTTTGGATATAAGAGTAGTCATCTTAAGGGGAGAGTTAGTATATGACATTTTTGTTAGGGGGAGTGTTGATTCTTGAGGGATGTAGTGAGGTTTTGATGTATCTTGTCTTTTCTTTCTTTTTAGATACATTGTTCTTGTATATGAGGTCTTGTGACCAGTTTTTACATACATTGTACTTATTTTCTCTATATGTGAATGTATGTTTCTTTCACCTGTTTCTACATGTGTTGTTTCTTTTCTATCTTTATACACATGTTTCTCATACTTGCATGCAATCCATTATTTCTGTTTTACACAAAGATGCTTTGATGAGTTTTGTTTAAAGTGTTTCAAAAATACAGGTTGTCAAAGTCTACTTGCCATAAAGTCTTTTCTTGCAAAGTTTTTCAAGGGTTTGTGATAGGATAGATTTTATTGTATTCAACAAGTGAGTATGAGTTGAATGATTTATGACTTCTCTCATATGTTCATTTGTTTGTTGTGGTTTTGTCACAGATTGTCAAAGGGGGAGATTGTTAGGACATATGTGTATTCACTTGTTAAGAACATATGTCATTTGTTTATGTAAATTGGCTAATCCTTTGACAAAACGCACTCTACTTATAATTGGGTAGTTCTAGGTGATTTTAATACTTCAAGAAATAAGGTTTCAAGATCAAGTGTTGAAGTCATAAAGTCTGTCCAAGAAAAACAAACTGAAATGCAAATTCATTAAAGCTCGACACCTGCTCGATAGCTCCTCGACATCTGCTATCTGTCGAGATTTATAAAATCAAATTTTCTGATCTGATTTCTTGGGATCTGTAAATGTGTCTTTGGGCTTTCTTTTCTCCTAACCCTAGACATATAAAAGGATTATTTTAAGAGCCGTCAAATTGTACACAAGTTGCACAAGCATTGAGCAAACTCTGTTCAAGCAATTTGTGATCAAAGACAAAGTTCTTGGCCTAGTTCATCTTCTCTGAAGAAGTTGCTGTGTATTTACGCCAAAGGGTTTTGTGACCAAGTATCTTCCTGATCTTTATCGTGTAGGATGAACTGAAGAACTTTGCAGCCAACCTCTCCTTCAAGTTGGTGTTGAAATCGCGTACTGGGATCCACGCATTGGTTAGTCACGTACTTAGGAGCCGTGTATCAAAGGTGGGAACTGTCACTATAGATCAAGTCTAATTGAGTATTAGGATAAGGGTTCAACTATAGGTTGGTAAGGTATTTGAGATTCCTTTACTTGTAACCACTTGATTTGATAATAGTGGAGTTTCGAGAGTGGTGACCTGAAAATCACCCGGTGGAGTTTTTGCTGCGAGGATTTTCCCCATTCTTAAAAAAATCACCGTGTCATTTAATTTCCGCTGCATATTTAGTTATTTGGTGATTTATTTGTGCTACCACGTGTTTGCATGATAAATTGATTAATTAATAACTTGGCTAATTAATTAATTAATTTCTATCACAATGGGTTAATTCAGTTTGTGGCCTATCAAAAAGTGTTTCCATTGTGGTGAGAAAGGACATTGGAAGAAGAATTGTCCAAAATTCAAGGCTGCCAATAATAAGAGTATGAAAAGTTCATTCCTCCTTAAAATATGTTTAGTACAAAATCTCACGAATTCTTGGTGTGTGGATTTAGGTTGTACTAATCATATCTACTTCCAGGAGACCAGAAAGCTTAATGAAAGGGAATTGTTTTTTACTTTGGCTGATGGGAGCAGGATTCCGGTTGTAACTGTTGAAGTGTTTAATTTATGCTTTGAGTCTAGGGTTTTAATATCGGAAGACTATCTATATGTACTTAATGTTCGTAGGAATTTAATTTCTGCAACTTATTTAGGTAAACATTGATATTATGTTATCCTTAAAGACAATGTTGTAATAAAGAAGGGTAAAGTGTTTATCTGTTCTGGCAATATTGTGGATGGTCTTTATATTTTAACTTCTGATAAGCATAAATTATATAATTTTGAATTAGATAATAACTCTCATGTGAAATCATTAAAGAGAAAGTTTCCTTCTACTAATGATGCATATCTTTGGCAGTTACATTTGGATCATATTAATTTGAATAGGATTCAAAGACTGATCAAAGATGGTCTCTTGGAGCCATTGGACTTTGATTAATTTTCAGTTTGTGAATCTTGTTTGGAAGAAAAAATGAATAAACGACCTTTTAATGCAAAAGGTAGAAGAGCCCAAGAGTTGCTAGAACTAGTGCATTCAGGTGTATATGGTCTTATGTCATCTAAGAAATAGGTGGCTATGAGTATTTCATTACTTTCACTATGATTACTCTAGATTTGGTTATGTGTACCTACTGAAACGGAAGTCTGAAACCTTTGAAAAGTTCAAAGAGTTTAGGGCTGAAGTTGAGAATCAATTGGGTAAATGCATAAAGGTCGTTCGATCTGATCGTGCTAGTGAATACTTTCTTGGGGATTTTAAAGATTACTTAACTAAAAATGGGATTGTATCCCAATTGACTGCACTTGGAACTCCACAACAAAATAGTGTAGTAGAAAAAAGGAATATGACTCTTTTAAATATGGCTAGGTCCATGTTGACTTATTCGACTCTACTAATTTCCTTTAAGGGATATGCCTTAAATATTGCAATGTATCTTCTGAATTTAGTACCTTCGAAGTCTGTTCGTAAAACACCTGTAGAGTTATGAAATGGGCATAAGCCTAATATGAGACATCTCCATATTTGGGGTTATCTAGCACATTTGTTGAAAGGAAAGTCTGACAAGTTACAATCTAAAACAAAAGTGGTTTTCTTTGTAGGGTATCCAAAAGGAACTGTTGGAGGTTTATTCTATAGTCCTAAAGATAATAAAGTGTTTGTTAGTACAAATGCTAAATTCTTGAAAAATGACTATATGAATGATTATACTCCTAGAAGTAGAGTTGTTTTGGCTGAAATGAATGAACCTATAAATAAATAACCAATGAATGAAACTAGGGATGATGTGGTTGTATTAGATACACCACAAGATACTACTAATGAGATGTCTAATACACAAATGCCTCATCATAGTGGGAGGATTCTTAAGCCACCTATAGGATTTATAGGTCTAGGAGAAACTTATGAAGCTGTTTCATAAGAGGCCAAAACTGATCCTTACACTTATGAAGAAGCAATGAATGATATAGATGCACATCATTAGGTCAAAGTTATGAAATTTGAATTAGATTCTATGTATTCCAATCAAGTTTGGAATCTTGTAAAGGCACCTAATGGCATTAAACCTATTGGTTGCAAATGGGTTTACAAGAGAAAGAGAGGGATAGATGGAAAGATTGAAACCTTTAAAGTAACGCTAGTGGCGAAAGGGTATACACAAAAAAAAAAAAAAATGTATTAATTATGAAGAAACCTTTTCACCAATAGCAATGCTTAAATCTATCAGAATTTTCTTATCCATTGCTGCTCATTATGATTATGAGATTTGGAAAATGGATGTCAAGACTACATTTCTTAATGGCAATTTTGAAGAAGAAATCTATATGATGCAACCGGAAGGTTTCATAGAAAATAAACAAAAGCATATGGTATACAAGTTGAAAAGGACCATTTATGGACTTAAGAAAGCATCTAAGCCATGGAACATCAGATTTGTTCAAGCAATCAAGTCATTTGGTTTTGAATAAAATAATGATGAACCATGTATGTACAAAAGACATCGAGATAAAGTAGTAATGCTTCTAATGCTTTATGTTGATGATATTTTACTCATTGGGAATAATGTAAGGGTAATGTCATCGGTAAATATTTGGTTGTCAAGCCAATTTGATATGAAGGACTTGGGTGAAGCTAACTTTATTCTAGGGATTAAGCTTTGGTGAGATCATAAGAATAAGATGTTAGGCTTATCACAAGCTGGATATATAGATAAGGTTCTAGAACGGTTTAGCATGCAAAACTCCAAGAAAGGATTGCTTCCTTTCAGACATGGAATTCCTCTGTCTAATAACCAAAGGCCTAAGACTCAAGAGGAAGAAAATATAGTGAGACAAGTTCCTTATGCTTTTACAGTAGGAAGTCTCATATATGCCATGCTTTTTACTAGACCAAATATCTGTTATTCAGTTAGCTTGGTCAGCTGATATCAATTAAATCTAGGACTAAAACATTGGCAAGCTGTAAAGTATATTCTCAAGTATCTAAGAAGAACGAGAGATTATATACTTGTTTACCAGTGTGAGGATTTGATTCCCATTGGCTATACAGATTCAGATTTTTAATTAGATCTTGATTTCAGAAAACCCACTTCAGGTTGTGTGTTCACCTTGGTAGGTGGAGCCATAAGTTGGAGGAGTGTTAAGCAATTTTGTATTGCTAACTCCACTATGGAAGCTGAGTATGTTGCTGCTTGTGAAGCAGCAAAAGAAGCTGTCTAGCTTAAGAAATTCTTTTCTGATCTTGGTGTAATGAGAATGGAGCAAGTTCCTATCACATTGTTTTATGACATTAGTGGAGCGGTTGCACAATCCAAAGATTGAAAGAATCATAAGAAAGGAAAGCACATTGAGAGAAAGTACCACATCATTCGAGACATTGTTAATCGTGGAGATATAGTAGCAGCAAAGATTGAAAGTGCAAATAATCTAGCAAATTCCTTTACCAAAGTCTTGCCTCAAAGGACTTTCGAGTTACATTTGGAGGGAATGAGAGTTAGATTAGTGCACAATAGTCTTTAGGGCAAGTGGGAGATTGTTAGGATTAGTGCCCTTAAATCCTATTGTATAATGTTATGTATGATATTATATATGATATTATGTATGACTTAATATTATAATTGATAAAGTTGTTTTTATTATCTAAAATAATGGTAATATGAATATTCCTACATTATCATATAATTCATGAGATGCATAGTATGTGATTTATGTGAAAAGTCACAAAAAATATAAACCACAAGTTCTTTGTAAAATCAAAATTTTAGTTCGTAGTCGATAATGAAATTGAGCATTTCATCTGCAAAGACTATAACATATCAACTAAGATGATTTATCTTGATCATGGAAGTGGAGGACTTCTAGTTGATATGTTGATATATTTTAAAAGTTAAGATATACTGAATTGGACCACTGTGAGATTTATTATTCTCCTAACAACTGTCAATTGAATAATAAATCTCACGACTTTTATTTACATAAACTCTTAATCCTGAGAGAATAATGGATCTGATCATAAAGTATACGCTACTTTGGTATATCAGGAGTGAGATCTAAAGTTACAATCAAAACCTCAGTATGTTCGACAGCCATATTTATTGTTCATGGAACATATATTCTCAAGATGGAATTCATAGTCTCTTAACGGAGATATAAAATATTCCATTAAGATAAGTTTAATGGGTTTGTTATTCAGAATGTTAGGCTTAACTACTTTAGTAAATAGTTACTAAAGTGTATATTTATAAAATTAGATTTCATAAATATATGATGAATAATTTAATGGATTAAACTGGGTACTCAAGGACTAAGATGTAGTAATTTACAAAGTGACAGTCTATATTCATGACTTTGTATTACTACGAATATTTTATGAAGGGGTTGCATGTACAATAAAATCTTGGAATATAATTTATTAATAAGGCTCAGAGTGTAATTATATATATATATATATATTTTATGGGAAATTAGAAAGAGATATCATTCCATAAAGAAATTGGATTACAATAGAGCCATGAATGGAAAGGATTACATCACATCATCTCTAAGAATGTTCAGAATACAAGGGGGAGAGATTCCTTTCCAAATTTTTTATTGGCTTGAAGATTTTGCTTCTTTTGCTAGTGAGTGAGCTGCTCTGTTGCCATCCCTTTTCAAGTGATGGAAGGAACAAAGACTAAAGGTGCTTGACGCCTCCCTGATATCCTCAAGAATGTGGCCAATGTCGCTACCAGCAGCCCCAGAATTTAAGGCAAGGATGATAGAGAGAGCGTTGGATTCAAAAATGGCTTGGTCAACCCGTATCTCCAAGGCAAAGAGGACTCCATGGAGTAGCGCATAAGCTTCTGTAGTTTCAACAGGGAAGCAGGAAGGGAGGACCAAGCTAAGAGCACCAGTAGAAGAGCCCGAGAAGTCCCTAATGGCAACACCAATGCAGGAGTTGCCTCCCCCTGCATCAGTCGTGTCGTCCACGTTGATCTTAAAGAAGCTAGGAGGTGGAGAAGTCCATTGGTTACAGGCCGAGAAGAGGGAAGTCAGGGAGCTGAGCCGAGACTCCTTGTAATCAAGAAAAGCTCTTTTTGCAGACTCCCAAATCTGGATGCCGAGTCACTATGAGTAGCTTGGTTTCGGTTACCCCAAATTGACCATAATACCGTGAAAAAAAAGGTCCAATTCCCTTAGCATGCCTAAACCAATAAACTTTGAGGCAAGGTCCATGAAGTCTGCATTGCAGGTTAGTAAGTTTACAGGGCAGTCAGACCAATAAGCCCAAGTGTTCTTAGTATGTGAGCAGTGGAGCAGAGCATGTTAAATGGATTCTAATTCTTTGTCACAAAACGGACAAAACCCAGATAAGTTTAAACCACGATGTCTAAGATTTTGCATGGTAGGAAGGCCATTTCTATGCACACGCCATGCAAAAATCCGAACCTTTGGGGGTACATTTAGTTGCCAAATTTTTTTCCAGAAGGAGGATTGGTTATGCTCAGATGTGCTCTCGCCAAATTCATTTTCCTTAACCACATGCATAGCTATATAGTACGCGCTCTTCACAGAAAAGGAACCCCTTTTGTTTCCCATCCAGATGAGCTGATCATTAGGGAGGCTATAGCAAATCGGAATTTTGAGAATAGAGTCAGCTTCAAAAGGAAAAAAGATAGGCCTCACCAAATCTGATTTCCACCATTTTGTATCCTCGTCAATGAGTGAGGAGACCATTGGGAAGTTGTCGAAATTAGAATAAGGCGAGACCACCTTGTAAGTTGATGGTGTTGGAAGCCATCTATCTTCCCAAATGTGAATCCTTTTGCCATTTCCCACCCTCCAACGAGTGCCTTCTCTAAGAACCCGTAGGCTGTTATGAATGCTCCTCCAAGCGTAGCTAGGATTACTTCTAACCCTAGAATTTAGGACATCCTCATAGGGAAAATATTTAGCTTTATAGACTTGAGCAACCAAGGAGGTGGGGTTTGTGAGAATCTGCCACCCTTGCTTTGCTAGAAGAGCAAGGTTGAAAGCTTGGAGATTTAGAAAGCCCATGCCACCAAATAATTTGGACTTACACATCTTTTTCCAACTAACCCAAGCAATTTTTGACTCTTAGTTCCTTTGGCCCCACCCAAAGTTCCTCATCATTCTTTCCAAGTCATCACATAAGGTTTTAGGAAGTTGGAAGCAGCTCATGTTGTATGTGGGTACCACTTGCGCCACGGCTTTGATGAGGACTTCACGACCCCCAATAGAGAGAAGTTTCTCTTTCCACCCCGCCAGTTTCTTGCCCACTCTTTCCTTGATCTTGGCAAAGACTTGGGTTTTCGATTTCCCAATCAAAGAGGGGAAACCGAGATATTTCTTGTGCCGAGAGTCCTGCATCGGGCCAAGAATGTTAAAGATCACATCCCTAGTAGCAGAGGAGGTGTTAGGGCTGAAGAAGACCGAGGACTTGTCAAGTTTGATTTTTTGGCCTGATGCTGATTCGTAGGCACTGAGGATGTTCATAAGCTCGTTGCATTCTTGGGAGTTAGCCTTGCAATAAAGGAGGCTGTCATCTGCAAAGAAAAGGTGCGTGATGGGAGGGCAGCCCTTACAGATGGAGACCCCATTAAGAGCTTGGTTTCTCGCAGCTTGGTGGATAAGCGCAGAAAGACCTTCAGCGTAAAGGAGGAAAAGGCCCGGTGAGAGTGAGTCACCTTGTCGAAGGCCCCTAGAAGGAGTAATGCATCCATAGGCTTCCCCATTGATGATGATAGAGTATGAGACTGTTGAAATACATTGCATAATGAGAGAAATCCAATTACTATGAAAACCTAACTTTTCCATGACTCTCCTGATGAAACCCCACTCAACACGATCATGCCTTGCTCATATCGAGCTTAATGGACATAAAACTATCTTTGCCCTCTGTTTTATGGTTCAGGTAATGCATAAGCTCGAATGCCACTAGGACATTATCAGTTATGAGTCTATCAGCTGTGAAGGCACTTTGATTTTCAACTATCACAAGAGGGAGGACAACTTTTAATCGGTTTGCAAGGACCTTTGAAATGAGCTTGTACGTGACATTGCATAAATTGATAGGACGGAACTCAGTCATCTTAGTGGGATGCTTTGTTTTTGGGATAAGAGATATGTTAGTTTTATTAATTTCAGCCATTGATAAATTTGAATTTAACACATTTAAGACCATATTAGTGATATCTCCACCCATAATACTCCAATATTTTTGGAAGAAAATGGCTGACATACCTTCGGGGCCTGGAGATTTGGTCGGATGAATTTGATGGAGGGCTCTCAGAACTTCTTCGCTGGTAAAAGTCTTGGTGAGCTTGGCATTCATATCATCAGAAACCTGAGTTGGGATGGTGTTAATGACTTCCTCAATTCTGCTTGGGGAGCAAGTGGTGTAGATTTTGTGAAATAGTCCACTGCTATGCTAGCTATACTGTCTCTGTCATCACACCAGGTGCCATCATTCCATAAACCCAAAATGGTATTCTTCTTTCTTCTCTCTGAAGCTCTAGTGTGGAAGAACTTTGTATTTCTGTCACCTTCTTTGTACCAGTGAATTTTGCTTCTCTGGTGCCAAAGTGTCTCCTCACTATCTAAGAGACTATTTAACTCTTTTCTCAACTCATTGATTTCTGCACTATGTGAGCCATCCCTATCTTGTACAGTGAGGGTGTGTAGTAGTTTCCTCTTCTCCTGAATCTTCCTTGGAATATTTCCTATAACCTCTTTACTCCAATTGGATAATTCAGAGTCGCATAGACTAAGATTGGCAACTATGCCTTCTAGGGAGTTTGAAATACAACCACTATTCCAAGCAGCCTCCACAATGCCATGGCAGTCATCCCGTTTGGCCCAGAAAGCTTCAAAGTGAAAGCGGCGTTTCCGAAGAGGGGGAGGTGCTCTTGAGTCAGTGATTCTCAGGAAGCAGTGATCAGAGGTGGAGTCGGTAACATGATGAACTTTGCAATTACTGAACTTGTGAAACCAATTTGAGTTTGCAAAGGCACGGTCCAGGCGAAGATAAATCTGGTCATTGCCTTCACGCATATTGCACCAGGTAAATTAGGGTCCAGAGAAGCCTAAGTCCTGAAAACCGCAGTTATTTACCATCTCCCGAAAACCGTCCATTTGATGTTGAGGTTTTTAAGGGCCACCTAATTTTTCAGAGAAAGACAATATTTCGTTAAAATCGCTGCAACAAAACCAGGGTTAAGAAAGTTGGTTGTTAAGATAAGAGAGGAGTTTCCAAGAATCATTTCTTAAGTGAGATTCTGGGTGGCCATAGAACCCGGTGAATCTCCAGGTGAAGTTGCTGTCCTGCTCAGAGATAATAGCATCAATGTGATTCTGAGAGTATGATTTGATCTCAAGCTTGGCATCTTTTGACCAAAAGAGAGCAAGACCACCACTTTTCCCTTGGCTAAGAACTATAAGGCCATTAGAGAAACCCAAAATAAATTTTATTTTCTCCATACGTTTATGTTTTGCTTTGGTCTCCATTAGGAAGACTAAATAGGGAGTCCACCGTCGCACGAAATCGCGCAGCGTATAAACTGTCCGGAGGTTCCTAATTCCTCGACAATTCCAACATAAGGCATTCATTGTGCCCGGCGGTGCTGCTTAGCAGCTACCGCCGATACTGCAAGTGAAGATTCCATGCTTTGGAGGTGTATTTCGCACATCCTTTTGTGTGGGAGGGCTCCTTCAAGTTCTTCAGGAAAAACTAACTTACCAGGCCTTTTCGATCTTGAGAGACCGGCTTTCTTTTCACCGTGGGCCTGTTTACCTTTTTCGCGGGCAATCCTCTTTAAATTTCCCTTTCCTTTCGGCTGAGAGATATTAAGTGGTGAGATGGGCTTTTGCATGGGAGTGGGTTCCTCAATGGTGGGTTTTATTGGACTAGTGACTTCTTGGGCTTCATGATGTAAGTGAGTTGTGAAGCCCACTCCAGAAGCTTCATCCCCAGCCGCATTGCCCCGAGGCTTCTGTCGTGTCTCTGTCACGTGGAATGCAAGCTGTGTTGGGGAGTTTGAAAACTATACTTTACCTATTGCTTTCCTGAAAACCCGCCGTTTGGGGAACTTCGTTTTCGTTTTTGTCAGGATCCTTGGGTTCCACAGCCTCTCTGTTTTGAAAACTTCCTTGGAATTCCGATTGTGCCCCTGGGTTGGAGCTTGAGTGTGAGGGGTTCTTTGTTACCTGTTCGGATCTCATACTTAAACAACCTAAACATTCCTCATCGAAGCTCCAGCTATATGAAGACTTTGGTCTGTCGGCATTTATTTTCCGGTTGCCATTTGCCCTTAGCCAATCTCCGTACTGTTTGGGTGAGTTGGGATTTCTGGGGTTTGGGCAATGCTTTGTATCATGACCCAAGAAGCCACACCCGAAGCAAAAGGAAGGCAGCCTCTCATATTTAAAATTGACCCAAGTTTTTTCCCCCTCATGATTAAGAATGTTGCCACCTCTATGTTGAGGTTTATTGAGAGGAATGTCGACCCGGATTCTCAAGAATCTTGCTTGCTCTGTTACCCACATGCGTTTGTCCGTTTCTTAATATCTCCCTAAGCTGTTACCCAGATCTTTCCCAACATCCTCACAGAGGTTCTCAAAAGGAAGGCCCCAGATTTGGACCCAAAAAAGAGCATGAGTAAAATTTATGTTTGAGACCGAGAGGCCCCTTTTCCATCTACAGAGAAGAAGCAGATTATTTTCGAAGTTCCAAGGGCCGTTTCTTTCAATCCATTCCAACTGGAACTCAAATGAGAATTTAAATTGGTAGATGTTTTTTCCTACATCTATGATTCTCAGATCTGATCCCATTTTCCAAGCGGCTCTAAGGGTGTTTTTTAAGGCGCATTGATTATGTTGTCTGTCAGTGAGAAGCTTACCAAAAAGGCTTAAAGTGCACTCCTCCATCAGGTCTGGGCTATTCATGGAGGAGATTTGAATGTCTTCTTCTTCATCTTTTGTGAGACGAAGATGTTGCAGATCTTCTAAGATGGTCATATCCATAGGTACGCAAGGCTTTATGGGTGATCCGTAGTGATTGGGGTGAAGAGGTTTCAGGTTGGTGAGGGTAGTAGGAGTATGGGGTGGAGGTAGATCCCTTAGCGAGAGGGAGGGTGACTCGTGTATGGACAAGAGGAGAGCTCCTGTGGAGAGAAAAGGCTCCTACAGAGGGAGAGCAGATTCTCAGAGTATAATTATATTTATATAATGGTATTAAATATAATTAATGGTAACTTTGAACTTGTCAAGAGTTGATAGAAAAGCCCAAGACCCATTGGAGCTCGTTGTCTTATTTGTTCCCTTCTGGTCCCACTCCAAGCCACATACTAAAACCCAATTGGAAAGGCCCCAAGGCTAGCCCAATTAGATAATCAGTTATTAAGAGAGAAACATACAAATTTTTTTGTAAGAATATGAATAGTATGTATGTGAGTGTCTCTTTAGAACATACACATATAACTAATTGAGAGATCACACTTCTTGGACATTAAGTAGAATTGAAGTGAAGATCAAAAGTGTTATCAAGAACTTCTGATCTTCTGCTTTGAAATTCACCACACCAAGGTACATTCTCTTGTTCTTATATTCTGAAATTTACATAGTATATGTTATCAATTGCGAATGAAGTAGATCCATTAATTTTTCGCTACATATGTTTTGTATGTGATACAAACTTGAATTTTTTCCATCATTCTCTCCTACCCCACCAAAAAATAATCTCTCTAAAATGGGAGAGAAAAGAGCGTTGAAGATCAAAGGACTATTTTGTCTCTTGCAACATTACTACTGTTCAATGCTCGCTCAGCCACTTTTGTTTTGTACTGTTTAGACCTTTACTCTTTGTCCAATATTAACGTAACTACATGAAGCAAGCAACAACAATTTTATTTATTATTATTTTTTAAGCTTGTCTATTGCCCCTTAATTGTGCTATATTATTTCCAGCGCATTTAAAAAAAATATATATATATATATATATATATATATAATTATCTCATTTCTTTTTTTAATTAGGGATTTTTTTTTAAATATGTTATTTTGACCAATTTAATAAATCACATCTTTTATACATAAAAACATATAGATAGAGAAAAAAAAATTAAAATAAAGTAAAAATTGTGTTGTGACACTTTTATAATGTGTCAAATTATTTCATAAATTTTTTCTCAAAAAATTATTTCTTATATACTTCTATTAAAAAAATGATTTCTTATATATTATGTAATAAAGGTATAATAGTAAATTCGTACATACTACACTTTCTATCGTGTCATTTTTATTCTCAACCAAACAAATAAGTTTTTTATCTCTTCATTTTTTCACCCCTCCAACCAATCAACGTAAGAGAAAACAAAAATATTTTATATCCTCACCTCTATCTTCTATCCTCTTAACCAAATGTACCTTTAGAGCTTTAGCCATAACATGACATGATGATGTGATCCAATCATTTTTTTTTTTTTTAATTTGGTGCTTAGATCAAATCACCATGAATCAGTAAGAGCGTTAGTATTAGTGGGGTTAAAAAGCATACTACAATGGTGGAAGGAAAGCCAAAAAAATTAGCTTTTGAGCTATAGTGCATAGCCAAAGATTGATGTACACTGTAGCTAAGAAGGTTAAAAAAAATTATTTTATTAAAAGTTATATTATTTTATTGTGCTAGTGGTAGTAGTTGTTATTTATTGTAGTAAATATATTATTTTATTATTGTTTATATTATTTCATCTATATATATATATATATAAAGTTGAAACTTTTAGAACTCTCACAATTTTCTATGTCAGCACAGTATTTAAAAAAAACATATAATTTTTAACTTCAGTACAATATTTAAAAAAAAACATAAAAAATATAATTAAAAACAAAAAAAAGAACGTAAACATAAACATAAGCATAAGCGAAGAAAAACCTTTTCTAAAACCCAATAAAAACCTAATATAAAGAAACATAAGCGCAAAAAAAAGCTTTGCCGTTCCTCTCTATTCTCTATTTCTCTACCTTCTCCTTCCCCAAAACCCAACACTGAAAATCAGTCCTGCTAAGAAGCCATCCCCACACTGTCAAGTCCGAGATAGAAAGAAGGCATCACCAACCATAAGGCTTCACAGTTGGAGAGTTTTTCCGGAAGCGAAGGTGACGATGGGACCGCAAGAGAGCTTGAAGAGAAAATCAAATCAGACACCGCCACTGCTGGTAAATAATTTTCTATACCATTAACATATTAGGAATTCATGACCCTATATTATATTTTGATTAGGAATCCATAACCCTAACCAAATTTGATTAGGAATCCATAACCCTATATTATATTATAAATAATATTTTGTTTTTAGGGATTATTTGTTACCATGCAACTCACGGCTAAAAATTTGTATTTTTCATTCCTCTCTTTTGAAATTTTTTTGCTCGCTTTACAATTCTGAATTTTTATTGCTCTCTTTATAATTCTTTAGTTTTTTTGGATTTAATTTTGTGAATTTTTATCTGGGTTCATATGGCTACCGCTTAAAAACTTGATTTTAATGTATAGTTTGGGGATTTAAATTCGAAAGTCATAAGGAATTTTAATTTCTAATTCTTTGAGATTGTGTATTTGAAATTCTTTTATGATTCATATGTTAGATATTGGGATTGGTATGGGTTTGAATTTTTTATGATTCATATGTTAGATATTGGGATTGGTATTGATGGTGGGATAGGTTTATATTGTAGAAAACAACATTTAGATAGTTTTGGAAATAGTTGATTGTATTGTACAATTTTTTTTTTTTTTTTTTTTTTGGCTGCACTATTGTAACAAGGTCTAATTTAGGATTTAGGGAACATTCAAAATGCATCAATTGCTCTTATTGGAGTGGTCTATATTGCACATGTGGTTTGTCACTCTTAAAGAGCATGATGTGCTGTGACGTGCTAAAAAGTACTTCTCTTTGTATTGGACACTAAATGTGCAGCCATAACTTTTAATTGTTGCTTGAAAGGTGATCCACAATATTTTATCTATGAATAAGCTCAATCTTTACTGTAGGAAAATAATTCCATCATTCTCAAGTGAAATATGTGGGGATAGTGCAAAATCAGTGACACATGAAATATGGGAGTACGCAGAAGCGCCTGAAGTCTAGAGACTAACCATGATGTTTCCATAGGTATAGTGTTATTAGCAAAATGGGCATGTCATGGAGGTGGAGTTCATGCTGAATATAGCCTGGCTGTTATGGTACAATCGGAACCAAAGGTGGGTGAGTGAAGCTAGACAACAATGAATTTGGAGTAGACAGCTTCTAATCTTGATATGGAAATTTATGGAAGCTTAGAAAACTAATCAGACAAGAGTGGTTGTTGAAGAGTGTAGATAGAGACCTCCTGTAGGTATCAGGTATGTATTACAAGCTAATCGAGATCTAACATTTTAGATGGTTTTTTAGGATCATCAAGATCTATTATTGCTTAAATTTTATAAATTTTTTCTGCTATTAGATAATGCAATGGGTCTGAATGATTGATAGGATGCTTTTAAACCCATATATAATGGCTGCATGATTATGATTTTTAGTTATTAGAGTTCTGAAATTACTAGAAGTTAATTTGTAATATCAACATGTTTAATGTTGGCGATGCTCTTTTATTTGTCAGAATTGAATTGATATTACTATTTCATGAATAATACTACATTCTTACATGAAAGCATCTATTAGTGGAGAAGGTTTTGAATTGACTACTTAATTCAACTGAATGTACATTGTATATTATGTTTGATAACATTCGTTAGCAAAATATGAAGATTATCTGTTATTCATCCTCTCAATAAATATGTAATCCTTAAAAATAAGTGATTTTTGTTATGATAAGTAGAAAAGCTGAAAGCACTACTCTGATTTGGATACATTGTCATTGGCCTTGATTTTTTATTTTGTTGTTGGAAATGAATATAAGTAGACATGCATATATTTACTTACTAATTTGATTGTGTTTCGGTATTAATCTCAGGGGGGTTTATGCACTTCTGCCCACTGTGTAAGGTTAAATCTGTAGAACCTGAACATGTTTCACAAGGATGCAAAATTATTGACATTACATATGATTTACAATTACTATAATGACTTAAAAATAACTGGGGACAGTTTTATAATCTTTAATAAGAAAGTCAAAAACCTTAGCCTTTGTCATAGCATGAGCAAACCTACCTTTCAAATTGGTGAAGAAACATTAGACACACACCTTTCAGTTGCTCGCACATTCCAGAATTCCATATCCCAAAGGAGCCAATTCTTCAGATTTCATATTCAAATTTCACGTGATTGTGAAAGAAGCATCTTTAGAGGGACTTCATGACTACTCTATACTTGCTTTAAACCAATGTAATATTTTTTTTCCTTTTCTTTCAATCTGTGGTTTTTTTTCTTTATTCTAAATACCACTTAGTATTTGCAAAGTCTTAATTATTAATTTATTATTTACGAGTTTGCTATGAGAAGGTTTTGGTGTTCTATTTTGGGGAGTCGGCATTAATAGTATTGTGGTAGTCCTACACTCTTCAGTGTTTGTTATTTTTAGTTATTGTTCATACCATGTGTTCAGTGAAATTTCTTTTAGAAACATATAGGAAATTAGCATGCTGTTGTGACTAATGGCTATTAGAAATTTTTGATAAAATCACGTTTCTATGCACCAATTCTTTTGGCTTTTCTTCATTGATAAAGTGGGCTACATCTTCCATTACATCTGCGTCTTGCTATTTTCCCAGGAACATATATTTGCTAAATGAGCTTCTATTTGTTTCAAAGGAAAATTATTTATTTTCAACAAAAACAATTGTTTAACAACTTGCTCTGTTGGGTTAAATTGTTGTAATTGACTGCATATATTTTCATTCATAGGAGATGCTTAATTCAAGGGCTTTTCACCCTTGAGGGGCTAAGTGGTTTACTTAGCACCCTGTTACTATGATTGACAAAAGAGGTTGAACATGACCTAGGTGCTCTAGGAGGGTGCCATTTTTTTTCCTTCTGTATTCCTAAAAGGATTTAAATTCTTGACATCTAAAGTTTTTGATGGCATGATTTGTTTCCAATCTAAATTCCAGACCAAAAGGATTCTAATTTTGTTACAATTGATGATGGTACTCACAAAATGGTGAGAGATTAAAAAAAAAAAAAAAAAAGCTTCTACTTTTTGATAAGTGAGATTTAAAGTTTAAAAAAATAAATAAATAAAACAAAAAAAAAACTTAAAGAGTAGCATAATCCTCACATGAGGCTTTTTTTTTTTGTGTATATTGTTACTTTTTAATTGATTTGGTTGTTTGTAGTTCTTTTGGGCACTTATATATATATATATATTACTATGAATGATGCTTTGATGAACATTTTCTTTCATTTTTTTTTAATTTTCTTTTAGGTTTGGGAAGCGTTGTAGACTTTGCATTTTCTTTTCTTTCTTTTTTTCGGCTAAATTGAAGTAATTTCCTATTTGTAGTAAAAAAAATTTAACTGAGGTGTTGGTCAATTATATTTTGTACAAATGTAACTTTTGCTTGAAACCACCAATTGACAATTTTCATTCTTAAAAATTTTAAGTTGCAGGGGATGGGATAAAGAAGGAGGATGCTTGCGTCAAGACCATCAGGTGGAATACTCTCATGGAATTGAGTAATCATGATAACTCTTGCAGCTACTATTGTGTTATGATTCTGCTTATAGGAAATGGAAAAGAAAAAGAAATGTGGTCACTTGAAGGGGACCAAGCCTCCATAGAAAGAGATAGAAAGATGAGAGTAAAAGAATGCTTAAGTATTATTCATTGTCCCTCATACAAAACAAATCCTTCCCTTTATATCTGTGTAACTTCCCTAACAGAATGCTAGTTATTTCCTTACTGTCACACACGTGCTCTTGCTTAGTTGTTATACACTACACACACATGTGCCACTTGTTTATCTAATGTACAATACAATGCTATACAACACAAGTGTTTATCTACTATACACTACAATGCTATACAACACAAGTACAGATAAGGTTCCTAACATTACCCCTCCCATTCAAAGCACCTTGCCCACAAGGTGAGGAAAGGCAAGCTGCAACTGGTGCAGAGATTCCCAAGTAGCTTCAGCAGTTGAAAAGCCCAACCACTGTACCAAAACCTCAGTAATGACCCGAGATCTCAAAGCTTTTGTCCCAGTCTTCAACACAGCAATAGGTTCTGAGAGTAACTATCCTGACTCATCAACAGGTGGTAAGGTGGGAATAGGAGTAACATGTTGTCCTAGCTTCATTTTTAAACAAGAAACATGAAACACTGGGTGAACTTTGGATTCAGCCGGAAGATCCATCTTGTATGACATAGGACCAACCTTTTGTAAGACTTGAAATGGACCAAAATACCTTGGTGAAAGCTTCCATCTCCCCTTGGAAGCCAAAGACTGCTGTCGGTATGGCTGCAATCTTAGAAAAACCCAATCTCCAACTTCAAATGATCTATCCTGCCTGTGTTATCTGCTTGAAACTTCATTCTAGCTTGTGCAGCAACCAAGTGAGTCTTCAAGGTGTCCAAAACAAGTTGTCTCTAACATAATAAGGAATCCAAGGCATCCATCCTAGTAGTGCCAGGAATATAAGCTTGCAACTTGGAGGCAGGGAAACCATACAAAGCCTCATAGGGAGACAACTTTAAACTAGTGTGAAAGGAAGTGTTGAACCAATACTCAACCAAGGGAAGCCAAGTTGCCCACTGATGTGGTTTGTCACTGGTGAAAGCCCTCAAAGACTATGCTAAGCACTTGTTAACAATCTCAGTTTGCCCATCTGACTGAGGATGATATGCTGAAGACATAGCTAAGTCAGTTCCTTGAAGCCTAAACAATTCTAACCAAAATAAAGAAGTGAAGGTAGCATCTCTGTCACTAACTATAGATGTAGGCATACCATGGAGCTTGAAAACATATTGCATGTAGAGGGAAGCAATCTTGGCTGCATTATAGAGATGAGAAACTGGAACAAAGTGAGCATATTTAGTTAATCTGTCCACAACTACTAAAATCACCTCATACCCCATAGACTTAGGAAGACCTTCTATGAAATCCAAGCTCACATCTGTCCAGGGAGTGGTGGGAATTGCCAGTGGCTAAAGCAATCTAGCTGAGGAAGTAGTGGCAAATTTTATCCTCTGACATACAACACATTCCCTCACAAACTTCTTAAGATCAGACTTCATTCCAGGCCAATAAAATTCCTTTTTAACTCTTTGATAAGACTTTAAGAATCTGGAGTGACCAGCCAAGGGGTTGCTGTGGACATGATGCAAAAATTGAGATTTGAGAGAACAATGTGGACTGATGTAGGACCTACCCTTGTAAAACAATAACCCATTCTGGAAAGTGAATCCTCTAGGTGGATTTTCAGCTTGAATGGCAGCAAATATGCTCTGAATAGTGTCATCTTGCAAGTAATTATCCTTTAATAAGGACAGCCAAGTAGGATTAGGTATTGAGAGCAAAAATAAGCAACTAGCCTTGGAATTAGAATCAGACTGTGACAACTCAGAACTGAAGGTAGGGTGCCTAGAAAGAGCATCAACCACCCTATTGTCACTGCCTTTTTTATATTCCACAACAAAAGCATAACCTAAAAGTTTAGCTAGCCATTTTTGCTGAGATGGAGTGGCAATTCTTTGTTCCAACAAGAATTTTAAACTCTGATGATCAATCCTAACCACAAAGGGTCTACCAATCAAATAGAATCTCCACTTTTTGACTGCAGTAGCCAAAGCCAGTAACTTAGTCTCATAGGTAGACAGGTGAAGGTTCTTCCCTTTCAAAGCTTGACTGTGAAATGCAATCGGTATGTGGTCTTGCATTAGTACAACCCCTAAACCACAACCTGATGCATCACATTCTATAACAAATGGCTTAGAAAAATCTAGAAGAGCTAGTACAGGAGGCTTAGTCACAGCCTCTTTCAACTAGAGAAATGCCTCCAAAGCCTGTCATTCCATTGAAATGCATCTTTTTGAAGAAGATCAGTTAAAGGTTGGGCAATTGAGCCATAACCATTAATGAACTTTCTATAATTCCATGTCAAACCTAGGAAACCCCTTAAAGCCTTCACATTTTCTGGTATTGGCCACTGGAGCATTGCAGAAATTTTCTTAGGATCAGCCTTAACACCCTCTCCAAAGATTATATGGCCCAAATATTCCACTTCAAAACACCCAAAAACACATTTGGACTGATGAGACAGCAAAACCCATAAAACAATCCCTTTTTTTTTTTTTAGAAATATCCTTAAATGAGAAACATGATCATCCTAGCACTTACTAAAAACAAGGATGTCATCAAAGAATACTAGAACAAATTTTCTCAAATAAGGTCTAAAAATAGAATTCATTAATGCTTGAAAGGTGGATAGGGCATTCCTCAGCCTAAAGGGCATGACTAGGAACTCATAGTGTCCTTCATGAGTTCTAAAGGCAGTCTTGGGCACATCCTCACTCTTCATTCTTATTTAATGATAACCTGACCCTGAATCAAGTTTAGAGAAAATGGAAGCACCTACTAATTCATCCAACAGTTCATCTACCACTGGAATTGGAAACTTATCTTTAATGGTTGCCTTATTTAAAGCCCTATAGTCAATGCACATCCTCCAACTACCATCAGTCTTCCTTACAAGTAAGACAGGTGAAGAAAATGGACTTTGGCTAGACTGAATATAACCCAACTGCAACAACTCATTCACAATTTTCTCAATTTCATATTTTTGGAAGTAAGGATACCTGTAAGGCCTTTCACAAACAGGTTGGGAGCCTTCCTTGAGGATAATGCCATGCTCATGACCCTTAACAGGTGGTAAACCAGTGGGAACAGCAAACACTTCTGTAAATTCAACCAATAAGGCAGCAAGCACCTCAGGCAATTGAGACGGAACAGTGGTAGCAGCAGCTGTAAGGAATGCTGAGATATGCAGCACCAGGCCTTTCCTTTCTGAACCACTAAGAAACCTATCAGCCTCTGCAGATTCTGAAATGGTTGATGGAGCAGTCTATAATCCTTGCAAAAACACCCTTTTACCCAAGTACATAAATTTCATGGTCAATAACTGGAAGTCCCAGCTAATTTCCTCCAAAGTACTCAACCATTGAGTACCAAGAACCACCTCACAACCTCCTAAATGTAAGACATTAAAGTCTATGACAAACTAATACCCTTGTATAGCAATAGTGACTCCTGGACAACTACCTAAAGTCTTGATGATTGTGCCATCAGCTACTTTAACCTATAATACCCAAGAGGTATCAAGTTGTAGCTGCAATCTTGGTAGAATAGAAGCATCCAAGAAGTTGTGGGTACTCCCAGAATCAATAAGAGACACCACTTCTTGTTTCTTGATTCTTCCCCTTACCCTCATGGTCTTAGAAGTAGGGCACCTACTAATGCATATAAAGTAATCTCAGCTGGGTCAATGCCATCCTTGCCAACCCCACTCCTCTAAAATGTAACTTGAGGCTCTAACAGCACCTCATCATCAGAAACCTCAACTAACTGCACACCTGAAGTTCTAGGTTCTACTTCCATGGATATTTCCTCCAACAAAAACAGATTAGCTCCCTTGCATTTGTGCCCCATCTGCCACTCTTCATCACAATTGTAACACAGCCCTTGTCCTTTCCTCCATTTGTGCACTAGTTAACCTCTGCAATGGGACCTTAGTTCTTGGCTCCACCCTAGCTTGCAATTTAGGGGCACCCAAAATTGAAGCCTTCCCATTATCAGTTACACCTCTAAATCCCTTCCTACTATTGTTAACATATTCTTCTTGAATTTTTGCTAAACCAAAAGCTTCGTTAAGGGTTTTAGGAACTAACATTCTAACAGGCAATCTTATCTCATCCTTTAACCCACTTAAAAAGCAACTCAATTTGTGAGACTCAAATAACCCCATGATTCTATTAGACAAAATTTCGAAATTACCTTTGTAAGCCACCGCAGAAGTCATCTGCTTGAGTCTTGTCAATGCTTCCATAGGGTCATCATAGGCAGTGGTCCCAAATCGAGTCTGCAAAGCTTGAACAAACACTTCCTAGCTTGCAAACCCTCTTGCCTGTTCAACCTCCTGAAACCAAATTAGAGCTTCACCATTAAGATGTTATGAAGCCATTAACACCTTATGATGCTCCGGAGTGTTGTGATATGAGAAAAATTGATTGGCTCTGTATACCCAGCAAGTAGGATCCTCTCCTTGAAATCGTGGAAACTCAAGCCTCAGATTCTTGATTGGTCCAAGTGGTAAATGTTCATGGCCTTCATTAGAAACCGTAGCATTAACCCTTCCTCTACATTGTGGTGATTGTTGACGTTGTTCCACAGAATCAGCCCACTTCTGCATAAATGTGGTGAGAGTTTGTAATTGCTTCTTGATTTCTTGGAGGGTCTATTCATGGTTGTCAGTAATCTTGGATAAAGTAGTAATTTTTTCAGAATTCTGGGAATTTGATCTTGTCTCAGTCATTTTGCCCAATCTTGGATCGTTGTTCTAATACCAAATGTTATGATTCTACTTATAGGAAATGGAAAAGAAAAAGAAATGTGGTCACTTCAAGGGGACCGGGCCTCCATAGAAAGAGATAGAAAGATCAGAGTAAAAGAATGCTTGAGTATTATTCATTGTCTCTCATACAAAACCAATCCTTCCTTTTATATCTGTGTAACTACCTTCCCTAACAGAATGCTAGTTATTTCCTTACTGTCACACATGTGCTCTTGCTTAGCTGTTATACATTACACACACATGTGCCACTTGTTTATCTGATGTACAATACAATGCTATACAACACAAGTGTTTATCTGCTATACACTACAATGCTATACAACACAAGTGCAGATAAGGTTCCTAACATATTGGCTTGCAAGAAGGAATGGGAGGACCTGCATTTTTTTTTTTTTTTTTTTTATAGTAGTGGTTTATCCTAATAGTTTAGTTTGATTTGCATTTTGCTTGCATCCCATTAAGTTGAAATGTTCCCTCAAACATCACTATCTTAGCTTTAAGATAAAGATAGACCTAGCATTATTAGTTACTATTACTATATAATTTTTTTTCAATGGCTTGTTGTAGTAATTGTGGAAATTGTTAACAGGTGAATAAAAGCATTTAGAGTGTGCAACAATTTGATATACAAAATCTGATGTTTAGTAAGCATTTGGTTCCAAGAACACTAAAGCCAAGAGTGTGAAGTAATTGCATGTTTTTTGGGGCTGTTTGCTTTTCTGGCTTTATGTCAATTGGGCAAGAGCTTTTTATGGGATGCTACGCTTCTAAGTACGCATCTAAACAGGTGTTTGGTATAGTAGCAATATGAAGTTGAGACAACTAATAATGAAATTGAAAATTGGAAAATGGTTTGTTGCGCGCTTTAGGTGGAAGTTGAATCTAAATTGGCTCTTCGATGAAAAGTTCATGTAGAATAATTGTTTAAATTATTTTTTATTTTATTATTATTATTATTATTATTATTATTATTTGTTGAAAATTTTGATGCAAACTTTGACCGGTATAAAATGTCATTTTGGTCAATTTTGTAAAAAGTTAATTAGCCATTGAAACAAAAGTGTGTAAATATTAACTGTAAACACATCCAATTAAGAAAAACTCCAATCCTCTAATACAACCTTAACTAAAAGATAAATGCTATAAATTTGTAAAGTTATTATAAAATGTGATAAAAGATAGGTTTTTATTTAACAAAATTAATGCATATCTGAACCTCTAAGAACAACTTTTCACAGTTAGATTTTACGCAAACTCCTTTGTGATCCTAACACATTATGCCATTAAGAAAAATAAATTTTAAGATGTTATTAAGAAGAAAAAAAGTTTAAGATGTTATAAAACTATAGATTTACTAATCAAAATGATGTTATACCCTTTTTTTTTTATATATAGTGTGGGGTCAGTTTTCGTAGCCCAAGCCCAAAAGGTATGGGTGAAAGGCCCAACGAACTCAGGACAATGAATTTGTAGAGAGTGGGCGAAAGAGCTGGGTAGGTTATGAATTAAACAATGGTTGGCTAAGGTACTTAAGATGGTGATAACATAAAATAATGCTTGAACAACTCCATGAGTGAATGTCCAAAGAGATGTTTTATTGAGTGAACAGTAATTACAACGTTCAGAGCTACAGTAAAATTTTTCTTTCTTCTCTCTTCTCTTTTTTCTTCCTCTCCTCTTTATCAAGGACCCTTTTTCTTTATATAGCACCATTTCCCATCATCTCCATCGTCCACCTGTTCTTCATCTGTGTATCTACTTAAGTACATGTCACGTCATGTGTCTACTTTAGTTCTTTATGAGTGGCGGTAGCTGAGGTTACACTGTTCAGAGGTCTTCTCCACATAAATGCGGCCAGAAAAGCTATTGCAGTACATTAAATACGGTGGTAGCAGCTTTTCCTTTAGATATTTCTTCGTTCTGATCATCTCCAGACTTACCCAGAACTTATCATTATCATTGGGATTGCTAGAAAGATCATTCGGACCTTCCATACGTCTAATTGATCAAGGCTATTTGTAACTGAGGAGTAAGACATCTTTGGACCAGTAGTGACCTCTTCGGACGGTACTCCCAAAGAACTAAAGTAGACACATGACGTGACATGTACTTAAGTAGATACACAGATGAAGAACAGGTAGACGATGGAGATGATGGGAAAGGGTGCTATATAAAGAAAAAGGGTCCCTGATAAGGAGGAGAGGAAGAAAAAAGAGAAGAGAGAAGAAAGAAAAACTTTACTGTAGCTCTGAATGTTGTAATTACTGTTAACTCAATAAAACATCTCTTCGGACATTCACTCATGGAGTTGTTCAAGCATTATTTCATGTTATCACCATCTTAAGTACCTTAGCCAACCATTGTTTAATTCATAACCTGCCCAGCTCTTTCGCCCACTCTCTACAAATTCATTGTCCTGGGTTTGTTGGGCCTTTAACCCATACCTTTTTGGCTTGGGTTATTAAAACTGACCCCACAATTGGCGCCGTCTGTGGGAAGAGCTTGTGCAGGGGCGAAGACAACAGTAGGTAATGGCTGGACACGGTCAACAAGAAGCGGAGTCCAGGGCATCTCAGCACGTGGACCCTTTTCTTAATCTAGAGCGAAGACAAGACCGCGAGGGTAGCATACACACCGTGCCCCCTGGTCAGAACCAATCACATGGCAGGAGTCGCATGTCCCATGTAGAGAAGAACCGAGATTTGCAGCAGGAGGTTGAAAAGCTAAAAAGGGAGTTGCGCCATGCAAAGAGGAAACGGGCTTCCTCATATTCTGATGATGACCCTGATGACGAGCCGGACGTCACTTATCAACATAAATCCAGGACACCAGCCAGCGAGTCCTATACCTATGAAGAGAAATCTCATTGCAAGGGGCAACGCAGAAGTCCATCACGTGGAGACATGGGAAACAACGCTATGAGCAGGGCTCTAAATCAGATTTCTAGGTCACCCTTCACGCGCAGGATTGAAGAGGCAAGACTTCCTCGGCGCTTTAACCAACCAACGTTCACCATCTACAATGGTAAAACAGACCCCGTGGAACACGTGAGTCATTTTAACCAAAGGATGACTGTCTACTCCAGGGATGAAGCTCTGATGTGTAAGGTTTTCCCTTCCAGTCTTGGGCCAGTTGCCATGAGGTGGGTCGATGGACTGAACCCAAATTCCATCAGCTCTTTCAAAGAGCTCACCCAAGCTTTTGGTTCACGTTTTGTAACCTGCTGAAGAGTGGCCCGACCTTTGTCTTCTCTGCTGTCTTTGAGCATGCAGGAAGGAGAAACCCTGAAGGTGTATTCGGATAGATATTGGGAGATGTTTAATGACATGGAGGGCAATTTTGATGCAATGGCCCTAGAAACGTTTAAGCTCGGTCTCCCTACTGATCATGATATAAGAGAGTTGAAGATGACCAACAACAAGGAAAAGGTAAGGAGAAGGTTATCCCCCAAGAGAGGAGGGATTTCAGGTCGGATCGATACACCAACAACAAACCGAGGAGAGATTTTCCTGTGCAGTCAGGAGCAGCCAATCCCTAGACTGTCAACACCATATTCAGAGACCCAGTCCATCAAGTTTTAGAAAAGGTCAGGAACGAGCCGTTCTTTAAGTGGCCAAATAAGATGGTTGGGAATCCTGATAGACGTAATCGCAATCTCTACTGCCAATACCACCAGGATCATGGACACACGACTAAGGACTGCAGGAGTTTGTGGGTTCATTTGGACCAACTAGTCGGCGAGGGGAAATTACGACATCTCTTACATCATACCAGTGGCTGAGGAGGTCCGATGAGTGCGAAGTCTCGGAGGGATGATCCTTTAAAACCCCCTCTGGGAACTATCAATGTTATCTTTGCAGCCCTAGGGAGAACAGAATCCTGGCCATCCAAGGTCATGTCGGTAGATCGGTTACCTGCAAGAAAATCTGGCCAGGGTCCAAAGAGGTGTAAACTGGATCAACTAGTTTTAGGTTTCTCGGACACGGACAAGGTGGGCACTATCCAACCTCATGATAATGCGTTGGTCGTCACCCTCAGAATTGGGGGGTATGATGTGAAATGGGTGATGGTTGACCAAGATAGTGCTGCAGAAATAATGTACCCTGATCTCTACAGGGGGCTGAACCTCAAACTTAGTGACTTAACACCATATAGTTCTCCGCTGATCAGTTTCGAAGGAAGAGTTGTTACCCCGAAAAGCTATATACGACTACCTGTGCAGACTGGCTTAGAGGTGGTGGAGGTGGATTTCATAGTTGTGGACGTTTTTTCACCCTACACGGCAATTGTAGCTAGACCTTGGCTTCATGCGCTGGGGGCGGTTTCTTCCACCTTACATCAGAAAATCAAATACCCATCCGAAGGCCAAGTTTGCAAAATCCGAGGGGATCAATCCGTAGCTAGACAATGCTTGGTGGCTGCCATTCAGCATGAGCTAGGAGTCGGATCATCAACCAGAGCCGAAAAGGGCTTATAGCAACCAAAGCATCGGTTATTGCCCACTGAAGATCCGGACAAGGGCGCAGGGTGTGAAGATTTGACAAAAGTCATCATTGGGGATAATCTCGAAAAATTCTTTCAAGTCGGATCCTAGTTACCTTTGTAGGAAAAAGAGGAGTTAGTGCAACTTCTTAAGGAAAACCTCGACGTATTCACCTGGAACGCTTATAAAGCCCCTGGGGTGGATCCGGAATTTATATGCCACCATTTGAAAGTAAACCCCATGATCACCCCTAAGAAGCAGCCTTTTCGGCGTCCATCTAAGGAACACGCTGAAGCAGTCAGAGAAGAAGTAGCAAAGCTTAAACAAGCTGGAGCTATTAAAGAGGTTTTCTACCCAGAGTGGTTGGCAAATACTGTGGTGGTGAAGAAGAAGAGCGGGAAATGGCGAGTATGTGTGGACGTCACTGACTTAAATAAGGCATGCCCTAAAGATCCATTTCCTATGCCAAAAATCGATCAGCTAGTAGATGCCACTGTCGGACACCCTCGAATGAATTTCTTGGACGCATTCCAAGGCTATCATCAGATACCCTTAGCCCTGGATGACCAGGAGAAGACTGCCTTTGTAACTCCCATGGGTAACTACCACTATAAGGTGATGCCATTCGGCTTGAAAAATGAGGGTTCTACTTACCAAAGGATGATGACGAGGATGTTTAAACCACAGCTGGGAAGAAATATTGAGATTTACATAGATGATATGGTGGCGAAGAGTAAAGTGGTGGCCGAGCATGTGAAGGACCTAGAAAGCACCTTTGAAGTTCTTAGGAAATACAAGCTACGCTTGAACGCTTCTAAGTGCTCGTTTGGTGTGGGATCAAGCAAGTTTCTAGGATATATGGTGACTCACAGAGGAATTGAGGTCTACCCTGATCAGATAAAGGCCATCAATGAGTTGCAAGCTCCTCGGAATCCCAAGGAGGTTCAGAAACTGACGGGGATGACGACAGCCCTAAATCAATTTATCTCTCGATCAGCGAATAGGTGTCGGCCTTTCTTTTCCTTGATTAACAAATGGAAAGGGTTCGAGTGGACAGAAGAGTGTGTTGTGGCCTTCCAGCAATTAAAAGATGATCTAGCTCGACCACCAATCATGTCCAGCCCTGAACCCGACGAGGTCTTGTTTGCGTATATCGCTGTAGCTCCCCATGCTGTAAGCTTGGTGCTGATCCGAGCAGATGGCGGTGTGTAGAGGCCCGTTTATTGTGTCAGCAAGTCGCTGCATGAAGCCGAGATCCGTTACTTACCATTGGAAAAGGCTATTCTAGCAGTGGTGCTCGGTACACGAAAGCTCCCACATTATTTCCAAGCCCATACAGTCATTGTTCTCACCCAGCTTCCGCTCAGGGCTATACTCCGAAGTGCAGACTACACTAGAAGAATTGCAAAATGGGGGACAATCCTAGGGGCTTTTGATATCAAGTACATGCCACACACCTCGGTCAAGGGCCAAGTGCTTGCTGATTTGGTAGCCGAGTTCACGGAGCCCCAATTAGAAGAAGTAAAGCTGACATCAGACATGGATGAAAAATCGGTTGGTATGATTTCTCAACAAGACCCTTCCCATTGGGAGGCGTACGTGGATGGTGCTGCAAACCAGAGAGGCTCTGGAATGGGGCTAGTGCTGATATCCCCCGAGGGAATCATTATTGAAAAAGTATTAAGGCTGGGCTTCTTGGCAACAAATAATGAGGCGGAATACGAAGCCCTATTGATGGGGATGAGTATGGTCCAAAAGATGGGGGAAAGGCAGTAAAGTTATTCTCGGATTCAAGGTTGATTGTGGGTCAAGTACAGGGGGAGTTTGAGGCAAAGGATGAAAGAATGCAGGGATACTTGAGCTGAGTTAAACATCTGCAATCAGGATTCAAATCTTTCAGCTTGCTGCATATTCCTAGGAATGGTAACACACACGCTGACTCCTTGGCCACTCTAGCCACCTCTTCGGCACAAGATTTGCCGAGAGTTATCCTCATCGAGGACTTGCATAAGCCTACTAAAGCAAGAAAAGAAGTGATTCAAGTACATCAAGTCAGGGCTGGACTTAGCTGGATGGACCCTTTAGTTAAGTTTCTAAAGGAGGATATCTTGCCTAAAGAGAAGGGAGAAGCCGATAAAATTCGGAGGAAAGCAGCCAGGTTCTGGTTATCTGAAGATTAGAAACTATACAAACGTTCCTATTCAGGACCGTACTTGTTGTGCGTGCATCCCGAAACGGCTGAGCTGTTACTAGAGGAACTGCATGAAGGAATCTGTGAAAGCCACACTAGAGGTAGATCCTTAGCTCACCGAGCCATCACTCAAGGCTATTGGTGGCTAAACATGCAAAAAGAAGCCCTGGATTATGTTAAAAAATGTGATCAGTGTCAGCGATTTGTCCCACACATTCATCAGCCAGGGGGAACTCTCAACCCACTATCCAGCCCATGGCCTTTCGCCCAATGGGGCTTGGATATCGTAGGACCATTCCCTAAGGCTGTAGGAAACAAGAAATATCTGCTGGCCGGCACTGACTACTTCACCAAGTGGGTCGAAGCAGAACCTCTTACCAACATTCGAGACGTAGATGTGCAAAGGTTTGTGTGGAAGAGTATAGTTACTCGATTTGGAGTCCCATGTATTCTCATCTCGGACAATGGCCTGCAGTTTGATAGCAAAGTATTTAGAAGTTATTGTAGCGAACTGGGGATCATGAATAGATACTCCACCCCAGCTTATCCCCAGGGTAATGGCCAAGCCGAAACAGTCAACAAGGTCATTGTGAATGGCTTGAAAAGGAGATTAGATGATGCGAAGGGTAAATGGGTAGAAGAATTGCCACATGTGCTTTGGGCTTACAGAACTACTCCACGCAGGTCTACTGGAGAGACCCCCTTCTCAATGACCTACGGGGCTGAAGCTGTCATACCTTTGGAAACCAAATTCCCGACGTTGAGAACTAGCTCGTTTAGTCCGACAGGTAACAATGAGCAGCTAGAGAAGAGTTTGGACCTAATTGATGAAAGGAGGGAAAATGCAATGGTCTGATTAGCACATTACTAACAAAAGTTTAGACAAGGCTATGACGCCAACGTAAAGCTCAAACCTCTGGAACCTGGTGATCTGGTATTAAGAAAGGTGGTTGGCACTGCAAAGAACCCAGCTTGGGGAAAATTAGGGCCTAATTAGGAAGGGCCATATCGTATTACTTCAGGAGCTGGCATTGGGGCGTATTTCCTTGAAGACCTGGACAATCATGTGATACCACGCCCATGGCCAACGAACCCAGGACAATGAATTTGTAGAGAGTGGGCGAAAGAGCTGGGCAGGTTATGAATTAAACAATGGTTGGCTAAGGTACTTAAGATGGTGATAACATGAAATAATGCTTGAACAACTCCATGAGTGAATGTCCGAAGAGATGTTTTATTGAGTGAACAGTAATTACAACGTTCAGAGCTACAGTAAAGTTTTTCTTTCTTCTTTCTTCTCTTTTTTCTTCCTCTCCTCCTTATCAGGGACCCTTTTTCTTTATATAGCACCCTTTCCTATCATCTCCATCGTCCACCTGTTCTTCATCTATGTATCTACTTAAGTACATGTCACGTCATGTGTCTACTTTAGTTCTTTGTGAGTGGCAGTAGCTGAGATTACACTGTTTAGGGGTCTTCTCCACATAAATGCGACCAGAAAAGCTGTTGCAGTGCATTAAATACGGTGGTAGCAGCTTTTCCTTTAGATATTTCTTCGTTCTAATCATATCCAGACTTACCCAGAACTTATCATTATCATTGGGATTGCTAGAAAGATCATTCGGACCTTCCATACGTCTGATTGATCAAGACTATTTGTAACCGAGGAGTAAGACATCTTCGGACCAGTAGTGACCTCTTCGGACAGTATTGCCCCTCTACTTCTGGGCTTCCTGCCTTCAGATGGACTGTCCCAACCAATTATTTCTCTTTGGAAATATAATACCCCTCAACATGGTGCCCCGGGCCCATTAAGTAGCTCTGGGTTTTCACCCCCACAATAGCCCCTCAAAATCTTAATTTTTCCCTCGCATCCGAAGAGAAAAAATGGGATTTTGACTTGTCACGGAGTAAAAGCTTGAAAACCGACAAAAATTCGACCTGGCATGTGTGTAGCTATAGAGGCGCGCGTTCCATCATTGCTGCCGTTGTTTTCCGTATTCCCAAAGCGCTATATTAATAACTCCAGGTGGCGCCTTGTCCTTTGCATCCAACGGTGGGCTATTGATCCAATGGACGGGGTTCTTCCTCGGGATTTGGGCGAAATAACTTCTGCCCCTTCGTTTGACCTCGTATAAAATCTCAGAGGTAGACATTTCTTCCTTACTTTGCAATTCTCAGACCATCCCACAAGAACAATCACACAAACGCTCCGAGCTCTTCCAATCGCTGATTTCAATCCTTCCCAGAGTTTTCAAGAATCCTTCTGCGAGTTCAGAGATCGGTCTCTAGTTCAGATCCTGTAAGTTTTCATCATCTCAATCCTTCAGTTTCTCTTCGGTTGTCCTTTTTTCCCTTTGAGCGACCACTTCCTCACTGCTACATCGTACTTCCATTTTTCCGTTAAAGAGTGATGGGTAAACTCCAGTATTTGGTAGACAGTCCTGCCTAGTTGGAGAAGTTTAGGGCCACATACCGCATACCTCCAAACGTGGGTGTGAGGTATTGCCCTCTAGAGAAAATATTAACTGATCGAAAAATGAGGGAAGTCGTGATTCCTGTCATCGCCTTCCTAGAAGGGGGAATGACAATTCCTATGGGCCCTATCACCACTAGCTACCTTCGAAACCATAGGATTATCCCTTGGCAGTGCGCGCCTAATATGTTTAGGATCTTAGGAGCAATTGAGGACCTTAACTGTCATCTAGGATTGGGACTCACTTGGCTCGACGTGGTGCACATGTACGAGTTTCACAGCCAGCAAGGGGCGGGATATTATTTAAAATCCCGGTCCGACATCGTTAGGCTCATTTCCTGCCTCCCCAAATCCAATAAAGGGATGAAGGACGACTATGTGATTGTCTCGGGCGCGTGGTATGACGGCCCTCACTGTCCGACCAAGCTAGGAGAGCCAGGTGGGACACATTAGACTTAGGCACACTAACCATAAGCTCAGGATCTTCGTCTTTTAACAGTTTTCGATTCTTCTTGTGTTGCTTTTTTCGAGTTTCTAACAAAGCTCTGCTGTGATTTGTAACAGATAAAAGCCGCATTTCTCCTCGGCTCGGCCTTACCAACGTCGCCGCGCTTAACTTTTTATTACGGTCAGATATCTTTGTAAGCGAGGACGGACAACTCCGATTGGCTCCCCTCATCCTAGGGTACACAACGAAGCCAAAAGACTTCCAACCAGTCGGCAACGCGATAACTCAGGGAGATCGCTGCCTCAACCGTATTGAAGTCACGTGGAAGGGTTTTTTGGCACCGCACGAGCTTCCACTCGTACCACACCCAAACCCCAGGGTATACCCCCTCTCGTCCAGCCACTCCAGCAAGTTCCCTCGGACCAGAGGTCGAGGGTGAAAAGGTTGGTTCCTCTACCTCCTCGCTAGAGGAGCAAATAGACAAGTTCCACTTCGGGGGGGAAGCTTCAGGGGCAAATCAAGTAGTAGAGGTCTCGAACGCTGAGGAAGAGATCGACAGGCATTCAAGCATTCACCCTGTTCTGGTTGTTGCTAATCCTGAAGATTCCTCGGACGAAGACATGGACTTGAAAAGTCTAATGAGGAATAGGGGCCGAAAGGCCGAGCAGAAAGGCACTGGGACTTCTCAACCAGAAGTGACCCTGCCTCTAGTGCCTCCCCAGGTTCTTGACCTCGGCTTGAAGCCAGTGCCAAACCTGCAGAAGAAAAGGCCCCTCAAGCCTGAAGAGAGGGAGGTGGGGGTGCCACCAAAAACAAATAAGCAACAGAAGATGGCGAAAGACCATCGAGGCAAAAGGGCCTCTTCCACTGAAAGCCGTGATGAGGTCGTCGGGGCTAAGGTCCGCCGAGGAGGAGGACCTCGCATCTGGTCCCCAAGGCTGGAGCTGGATGACGCTTCCATTCCTTGGGATACATCCCTCAGGAATTATGATGGGGGAAGGGCAGGATATGTTGCTGAGGCCCTGCAGCAGCCACTCCTTCTCCCGTATGATATGGAATCCTACAGGCGCTTTAACCAGCAGGAGCTCTTCTTATCCCTTAAGAGGGATATAGCCATGGTAAATGAACTCACTCTCTTAATTCAGGTTCTATTTTTAATTTGCTTTGCTTCCTTTCTTCACCCTATGTTGAAAATGTTGTCATGCAGATTACTCAGCAAATCTTCGTGGCCGAGGAATGGAAAAAGAAGTCCTACCTTGAGGCCCAAGTAGCAGCCCAATCTCAATCCGAGGCGGAGAAAACTCTGGGCCAGCTGAAGAAGGAGTATGCTCGCACGTCAGAGCAACTTAAAGTCATGACCCACCAGAGGGACAGCCTCAAAGCCGGCCTTAAAAACGCCGAGACTCAGGCCGAGGAGCAGCGCAAACAGCTGCATATGTCAGAGATCAACCTGGCGACCGAAAGGGAGCTAGTGAAGGGTCTCAAGGCTGAACTCCAAAAGGCCAGAGAGAGCGCCTGAGCAGCCGAGCAGAAGGCTCAACTGGCCAAGGAGTCAGTTGAAGCCGAGAGAAAGGTAGCATATCAGCTGGGAGTGGATGAGACTGGGAACCGGCTTACAGAGCAATTTGCTTCGGTTAGTCGTGAATACTGCGACATAACCTGGCAAAAGGCACTGGACACTGTTGGGGTCCCCTCGGACTCTCACCTGAGGTTACCTGGGAGCACATACTATGATCCAGACATCCGAGAGCTCCCAGGGACTGACCCCCCTCCTGCTCCACAGCTTCCTGAGGCTTCGGAGCAAAACTTAGTCAGTCAAGCTCCCCCATCCACCCTTAATGCACCCAAAGAGGCTGGTCAGCCAAGTGATAAGGGTAAGCCAGCTGAACCAGCCAAAGACAAAGGCCAAGGGTTGGACAAAGAGAAGACTCCTGCTGAGCCCAAGGGTCAAGCCCCAGAAGCTGTTGCTCAAATAGGCTAGGCTGCTGACCTTGTGGTCCCTCCAGCTCAAGAATAGACACATAGGGCTTTTTCTCATCATCATTTTTTTTTTTTTGTAAGAGGTTGTAAGCTACTCTTCTTAATCAATGAAGCAGTTTCCCCTTCGCATTTATTTCCTTTGTTGTGTGTGATACCACTTACTATTGTTATTAAGTCCTGTACTTTAACTTTATGGGAATGTGGGTGATCGTGATCCTAATATCATGTTAACAACGCGCATGACTAAGATTGGTATTAAAAAGGGGCAGAATGTATGAGAACTATTACTAAACAACAAAGACCACAGGGGTTATAGTAAAAAGCTTCAAAAGCCTTTCCGAATGTGCACAAAAGAATAAGAGGTAATATAGGTTAGGGTTAATTTAAACACATTCAGGAATTTCAATCATGGCTCATATGGTCTGAGGACTACAGACATGAATAGATTTAAGTTTAAACACTTAAAAAAATCGTAACAGAGTGCTAACTAATCCATATCATCTGGTCCGAGGACTACAGGCATGAATGGATTTAAGTTTAAACACTTAAAGAAATCGTAACAGAGTGCTAACTAACCCATATCATCTGGTCCGAGGACTACAGGCATGAATGGATTTAAGTTTAAACANATTCATTGTCCTGGGTTCGTTGGGCCTTTAACCCATACCTTTTGGGCTTGGGCTACGAAAACTAACCCCACATAGTTTCAATAAAATGTTAATATATTGTATCTGTTACACGATGATTGTTTTTTTATCATTAGACCTAAACTCTTATCTTAAAGGAATAAAAGAAAGATTAAATTTAATAGAACAAAAAGACGAATTAAATTTATTTTCCAATAGTTTTCCCGTGCATCGCACGGGTTAGCGACTAGTTATGTTGAAAGCTAAAACAAAACCACTAATGTTAGGTGTTTTGTAAAGTTAGGTACTAAAATAAATAAAGTAGTTTTTTGTGAAGCCAAATTGCTAAATTTATGTTCCACCAATCTAGATATTGGAATAGTAGATGATCTAAACCATCCAAAACCACCCCCTATGGCTACGGACTATGGCTATGAGGGAAGACTCATACAACCCAAAAGGCAGGACCTACCTGACCTAAAGCTAATGTTAGAGCCTACCATCTCTCTCTTTCATATAAATTTTGGTTTTACTTGTATTTCAAGAAAAATAAATACTGCTAAAATAGAAAATGATATACTACTTATTAATTATAAATTATAATGTACTCTCTATCTATATATTATTTTATTGTTGTTTATGTTATTTTATTACGTTAAAAGTTAAAACAAAACCACTGATGTTAGGTGTTTTGTAAAGTGAAGTAGTAAAATAAATAAAGTAATTTTTTGTGGTGTCAAATTACTAAATTTATATTTCACCAATCTAGATACTGGAATGGTAGATGATTTAGACCACCTAAAACCATCCCCTATAGCTATGGACTATGGCTATGAGGGAAGACTCACACAACCCGAAAGACAGGACCCACTTGATCCAAAGCTAATGTCAGAACCTACAATCTCTCTCTTACGTATAAAATTTGGTTGTACTTGTATTTTAAGAAAAACTAATTGCTAACCCGTGCGATGCACTAGAAAGATATTGAAAAATAGATTTAATCTTTCTTTTATTCTATTATATGACATGTATGTATAAGTGTGTTTAGGTCTATTGATAGAGAGCAATCATTGTGTAGCGTACTCCATAAATTAACATTATGCTGAAATTAAAAAATAAAAAAGAAAAAGAAAAAAAGAGATATAACACCAATTTTTAGTTGGAAATCTCTAGTTTTATAATATTTTAAACTATTTTTAATGGTAGAATATGTTTGGGACCATGTGTGCGTGTAAAACATCATATACCTATAATCATAAAAGTAAGCATTTCTCATAGCAAAATGTGAAAAATAACCAATAATTTTTTGGGGGGGCAAAAACCTATTGTGGAATGAGTCGTGGGCAACCTTGTAATCATTGTGGATTTGAAAAACCTTTTCACTTCTTGGCTTGTGTTTGTTCCACTGCCTTTCTCTTCTTATCCAATAACCCTTCTTCTCTAATAACCCAGAAAAAAAAAAAATCTGAAACTCATAAAAGAAAAGGAACAAAACCTAGAAACTGAAAATTCCTATAAAAATTCAGGAAGAATTTGAACTTCTAAGTTTTTTCCCTAATTTCAACGAAATCCCTTAATTTACAGCAAACCTATTTCAATTTCATATTGCTACTACGCCAAACACCTTTTTTGATGTGTACTTAGAAGTGTAACATCCCATCAAAGGCTCTTGCCCAGTTGACATTTGGCCACAAAAGCAAATAGCCCCAAAAAAATCAGCAACTACTTCACACTCTTAGCTTTAGTATTCTTGGAATCAAATGCTTTCTAATCATCAAATCTTGTATAGCAAATTGTTGCACACTCCAAATAATTTTATTCATCTTATTACAATTTCCACAATTACTACAATAGGCCGTTATAAAGAAAAAAAAATTATATAGCAATAGTAACTACAAAAGCTAACATAGTGATGTTTAAGGGAGCATTTTAATAAGCATAATGCAAATCAAACTAAACTCTTTATAATCACTGCTATAACAATGCTTGTCCTCCCATTTCTTCTTGCAAGCCAATAGTAGTTGCAAGAGTTACCACGATTGCTCAATGCCATAAGAGCATTCCACTGATGGTCATAACTCATGCATCCTTCTTCTATATTTAGTCTCATGTGTGTCAAAAATTTTTAAGAATGAAATTTGTCAGTTGGTAGTTTCAAGTAAAAGTCACATTTTGCACAAAATCTTAGCCTAACTCACTAACTTGATGAAAGAAAAACCAAAACCTCAGTTGAAATTTTTTTACTGCAAAAAGACAATTACTTTTAGTTGAAAAAAGAAAAAAGAAAAAGAAAAAGAAAATGCAAGTCTAAAACTCTTACCAAACCTATAATTTAAAAAAAAAAAAAAAAAAAACAAGACAATTAAAAATTAACAATATCCACAAAAAAAAAAAAAAAAAGCTTCATGTGAGGATTATGCTTAATTATGCTGTGAAAAGTTAAATATATGAAAAGTAATTAATTTAATTTTAGGTATTGAACACTATTATGCTACTAAAATCTCATACTAAATTAAGAATATCTAAAAAATCTATATAACATTATAGCTATATTGGTTAGGTTCAAACACCCTCTTCTTGAATTATCAAATTATTAAAAAAAAATTGACCCTCTTCTTCACTTTTTACTCAAACTTGTTTTCATGGCTCATATTTAAACAATCGCAATAGAAAATTTTCTGTTAATAGTAAAATTTGTGTATACACAAATTATAGTTTCATGTAAAGTGTACATACACATGCTCTATACCTCTAAGGAAGGAAACATCACAAACCTTTACATATGTGGGTTAGATTTAAAATAAACTGCATATATTCCAAGTCTGATAAGCCAACTCAATGGTAGAAAAATTTTCTTTATAAAATTAGATAGTAACATATTTTACAAAATGAGGCAATTCTTTGTAACTCTATCTTGCTGCTCGTATTCTACAGTAGACAACAAAGTGATTTATCTATCTAGGTACAATGGGCAATAGCATTGGCTGTTCTTAAGCACAATTCAATATAGACAAATGAGATAGAAAAGAAAAAAAAAGTAACATAACAAATACAAAAAGTATCACTGTTCTAGCCCACTAAAACTCCATAAGCAAAACCCTTTTCTAGCCCAAAAATACAAAAAGTTTCCTCCTTTCCCACAAATCTAAGAGGGATGAGACCACCAACAACTCCCTACAGTAGTTAGACAAACCTCTCAAAGAAACGTGAAGAAAGCATGACCAAAAACATATAAAGCTTCCTCCTTTTTATTATTGAACCAAAAAGCCCAGCAAAGGTAGCTCCTTTTCCCATTCACTCTCAAAAACCAACAGAACAAAATAGCAAGAACATATACAACAAAGCAAGCAGCAAGGCATGGGAGCAAAAGTAAAAAAGGTAATATGAACAAAAAGCAAGGCAAAGAAAAGAAAAGAGAAAGAAGCAGAGATGAATCAATAACATTTCCCCACTTCGTTCTTACTTTCTTTTATTTCTTTTCTATATTCAGCTATTGATGATTTAGGAACTAATTTATGTGGGAAAACAAATCATGTCATATGAACACTATTTAGGAATTGTATCAAACTCTTGTGAGAAGCCAATAACAAATCCAAAACTTAGGTTTATTTGCCTCCATCTAAAACAACCTTTCTAACAAAAACTTAGCAGTCTCAATTTTCAAAAGTGAAACGAATACTTATCCTAATGAAGGAAAAAATTGGAAACAACTGGAGCTTCAGTTTTATAGGAGTATATTGTTCTCAACAAAAAATATTTTGCCCAACAAAAACAACAAAATTTCCCATTTTTTAATCAAATGAAAGCAAACCTAGATTATAAATCAATCAAAATTGCCCAAATTTTGATCGCATAAACACAATAAACCTAAAAACCCTAGAATATGAAACTAATGTTAAGATTAGTGCCCTTAAATCCTATTGTATGATGCTATGTATGATATTAAGTTTGACATTGTGTATGACATTATGTATGACTTAATATTGTGTTTAATGAATTTGTTTTATTATTATCTAAAATAATGGTAACATGAATATTCGGACATTATCATTTAGTCCATGAGATGCATAGTATGTGATTTATGTGAAATGTCACAGAAGATATAAATCACAAGTTCTTTATAAACTCAGAATTATAATTCGTAGTCGATGATGAAATTGAGTATTTCATCTACGAAGACTATAACATATCAACCACGATGATTTGTCTTGATCATAGAAGTGGAGACTTCTGGTTGATGTGTTAATATGTTTTAAGAGTTAAGACATATTGAACTAGACCGCTGTGAGATTTATTATTTTCTTAAGGACTATCATATGAATAATAAATCTCACGACTTGTATTTGCATGAACTCTTAATCCTGAGAGAATAATAGACCTGATAATGAGATGTTGGTTGCTTTGATATATCCGGAGTGAGATCTATAGTAATGGTCAAAATCTCAGTATGTTAGGCAGTCACATTTAGTGTTGATGGAACATGTATTCTCAAGATGAAATTCATAGTCTCTTAACGGAGATATAAAGTATTCCCTTGAGATAAGTTTAATGAGTTTGTTATTCAAATAGTTAGGCCTAACCACTTTAGTAAGACTAAAGTATATATTTATGGAATTGGATTTCATAAATATATAATGAATAACATTAAAGAATTAAACCAGGTACTCAAGGATTAAGATGTAGTAATTTACAAAGTGGCAGTCTACATTAATGATTTTGTATTGTTATGAATATTTTATGAAGGAGTTGCATGTATAATAAAGTCTTGGGATATAATTTATAGATAAGGCCTAGAATGCAACTATATTTATATAGTGGTATTAAATATAGTTAATGGTAATTTTGAACTTGTCAAGAGTTGACAGAAAAGCCCAAAACCAATTGGAGCTAGTATCTTATTGGTCCCTTTTGGTCCCACTTTAAGCCACACACTTAAGCCCAATTGGAAAGGTCCAAAAGGCCAGCCCAATTAGACAATTGGTTAGATACAAAAGGAAAAACATACAGAATTGGGTAAGAGAGAAAAACAACATGGTAATGGTGTGGAAGTGAGTGTATTTCACTATCTAACCATCCCTTTGTAACCAATTGAAAGTCCACACTTCTTGGGCTTTAGTGGAATTGGAGTGAAGATTAAAAGTATTCCTAAGTGCTTTAATTTTCGATTTTGAAATTCACTGCTTTAAGGTACGCTCTCTTGTTCTTAAATTTTGAAATTTACTTAACGCATGTTGTCAATTTCGAATGATGTAGATCCGTTATTTTTCCGCTGCGTTCACATTTATTTCCATCAAATGGTATCAGAGCGGTCATCAATTTCGAATTGTATAACATGTTTTGTGAATTTTAGAATTAGAGATGATAGTTTCATATTGTTAGAAGATTATGTTTTAATTTTCTGCGTATTGTTGAAACTATGATTGATGAAAACTGAAATTGATGTTATGATATTGTTTAAATTTAAATTTAAGTACGTTAGCATCAATAGAATTCAATTCTGACATCAATCACTGTCTGTAATGTTCATATGTTGAATGTTTGTTCATGAAAAACGAAGAAAACTACCTTAGAAAAATTTCTGAAAATTCGAGTTTCGCGATTTTCGATCGATCGAAAATTACTTTTGATCGATCGAGTAAAACAGTGATCAGACCTTTTAAATAGATTGATTTTCGATTGCTGGTCGATCAATCGAATCTGTTTTTCGATCGATCGAAAGTCAATCGATTATCGATCGAACAAGTCAGGAGGTCAAGATCGAATCTGTTTTTCGATCGATTGAAAGTCAATCGATTATCAATCAAACAAGTTAGAAGGTCAAGATCTAATTCTTTAATTTTTTCGATTGATCGAGGGGCACATTCGATCGATCGAAAGAAAGAATATCAGAATTTTTTCTAAGTGTTTTCACATGTAGAAATAGCAAGGCTATGTGTAATTAGATTATGCATGTTTCAAAATTAAAAACCTTTATTTTAAAACATCTAGTGGGAGAGAGATACAAGGGTTGCATCTCACGGCCTCCATTGTCGGTTTAAAGTAGTGTGATTAAGCACCTCGCCTTGGCGTATATGCCTTGCTCCCTTCGGAGGGTGTTTGATTCATGGTATTACAGGTTAAACTTCTTAAAGATAGATGAAATGTGTTTTAACATTGAGAACGACCACGCTTCCGTAGAGTTACTCGGTTATTCATATTGATTCTAGGCAATGGTATACACTAGACTAAGTGTAATGTTAACCTCCCTTCGAAACTATGTCATTATTACTTAGAGTCTGAAGGGAAAACGACAAATTATTTTTGTTTGGTAAGAGTTACCATGATAGCATTAATAATGAGAATGTTTTTCGCCTAATCATAGTGATTGGTATGACCTTGCTTCCGAGGAATATTAATTACGAGATTGGGTTGTCGTTGCATATATTATATTATGGTTTTATTAAGGTTCCATACTATATGTTTATATGCTAAATAGATAATGTCCAGTTTATTGATTATATTCATGTTTATTATTAAGGTTCCTCATGTTTATTATTTTCAAATTTAGAACATGGCATCATTTAGCCCACTTGTTACTATTCTTAATCAAAACAAACTGACTGGATCCAACTATGTTGACTGGAAAAGAAATTTGGACATTGTTCTTATTGCTGAAGAGTATAAGTATGTTCTTACTAAACCATCTCCCAGCTTTCCTTCATTAGATGCCCCTCATGAGAAAAAACAACGATATGATTGTTGGCAGAAATCTAATGAGATGGCCAAGTGCTACATCATAGCATCTATTTCAAATGTTCTACAACATCAAATGCAGGATGTAGAACTATCTTCAGACATCATGCTAAGTCTGAAGGAGATGTTTGGTAAGTAAGGCCGTTCTGCAAGGTAAGAGACCATGAGGTAAATTTATAATACTAAAATGGCTGAAGGTACTTCAGTGAGAGAGCTTTGTCTTACAATGATCTCTAATCTGAATACATTGAAAGTTTTAGGTGCCAATATTGATGGAGAATCTCAAGTGGATATGATACTCCAGTCGCTACCAGAATCATTCAAGGAATTCAAACTTAACTATAATATGAACAAAAAGATTTATACCTTGTCTGAATTAATGAATGAATTGGTAGCGGTAGAAGACATTCTTGATACTTCCAATATTGAAGCCAATGTTGATGAAGCTTCTACTTCTCAACCTAAGTCGAAAGGCAAGGGTAAGAAGGAGAAGAAGAAGGATTTCACCAAGCAAGAAAGTAAACAAATTGCCTTAGGGGTTGCTGATAAAGGAAAGAAGATCAAAGGAAAGTGTTTCTATTGTAGTGAGAAAGGACATTGAAAGAGAAATTGTCCAATATTCAAGGCTGCCAAGAATAAATGTATGATTAAACATTCCTTCTTGAAATATGTTTGGTAAAAAATCCCACAGATTCCTGGTGTGTGGATTCAGGTTGTACTAATCATATCTGCAATTCCTTGTAGGGGTTCCAGGAAACCAGAAAGCTTAAAGAATGGGAGTTGTTTCTTACTTTGGCTGATGGGAGCATGATTCCGGTTGTAGCTGTTGGAGTGTTTAATTTATGTTTTAAGTCAAGAGTTTTAGTATTGGAAGACTGTTTGTATGTACCTAATGTTCGTAGGAATTTAATTTCTGCTACTTACTTAGATAAACATAGATATTGTGTTATCCTGAAAGACAATGTTGTAATAAAGAAGGATAAAGTGTTTATCTGTTCTGACAATATTGTGGATGGTCTTTATATTTTAATTCCTGATAAGCATGAATTATATAATTCTGAATTAGATAATAACTCTCATGTAAAATCATTAAAGAGAAAGTTTCCTTCTACTAGTAATGCATATCTTTGGCACTTGCGTTTGGGTCATATTAATTCAAATAGAATTCAAAGACTGATCAAAGATGGACTCTTAGAGCCCATGGACTTTGATGAATTTCCAGTTTGTAAATCTTGTTTGGAAGGTAAAATGGCCAAATAACCTTTTAATGCAAAAGGTAGAAGAGCTTAAGATTTACTAGAGTTAGTGCATTCTGATGTATGTGGTCCTATGTCAATTCAAGCAAAAGGAGGTTATCAGTATTTCATTACTTTTACCGATGATTACTCAAGATATGGTTATGTGTATCTAATGAGATGGAAGTCCGAAACTTTTGAAAAGTTCAAAGAGTTTAGGGCTGAAGTAGAGAATCAATTGGGTAAACACATAAAAGTCATTCGATCTGATTGTGGTGGTGAATACCTTCTTGGGGTTTTCAAAGATTACTTAACTCAAAATGGGATTGTATCCCAATTGGTTGCACTTGGAACTCCCCAACAGAATGGTGTAGCAGAAAGAAGGAATAAGACTCTTTTAGAAATGGTTAGGTCCATGATGAGTTACTGAACTTTACCGATTTCTTTTTGGGGTTATACCTTAAATACAACAATACATCTTTTGAATTTAGTCCCATCAAAATCTGTTCCCAAAACACTCATGAAATTGTGGAGTGGGCGTAAGCCTAGTATGAAATATCTCCACATTTAGGGTTGTCCTGCACATGTGTTAAAAGGGAAGCCTGATAAATTGGAACCAAAATCAGAAGTGTGTTTGCTTGTAGGTTATCAAAAGAAACTAGGGGTTATTTATTCTATAGTCGTAAAGATAACAAAGTTTTTGTTAGTACAAATGCTAAATTCTTGAAAAATGACTATATGAATAATTTTACTCTTAGAAGTAGAGTTGTGTTGGCTGAAATGAATGAACCTATAAATGAACAACTAATGGATGAAACTAGGGATGATGTGGCTGTATTAGATACACCACAAGATACTACTCATGAAATGTCTAGTACACAGGTGCCTCGTTGTAGTAGGAGAATTGTTCGGCCTCCTATAAGATTCATAGGTTTAGGAGAAACTTATGAAATTATCTCAGAAAATGATGAATTGGATCCCTACACCTATGAAAAGGCAATGAATGATATAGATGCACATCATTGAGTCCAAGCTATAAAATCTGAATTAGATTCTATGTATTCCAATCAAGTTTGGGATCTTGTAGAGGCGCCTAACGGCATTAAACTTGTTGGTTGCAAATGGGTTTACAAGAGAAAGAGAGAGATAGATGGAAAGGTTAAAACCTTTAAAGTAAGGCTAGTGGCGAAAGAGTATATACAAAAAGAAGGTATTGATTATGATGAAATATTTTCTCCAATAGCAATGCTTAAATCTATCAAAATTCTCTTATCCATTACTGCTCATTATGATTATGAGATTTGGCAAATGGATGTCAAGACTGTATTTCTCAATGGTAATCTTGAATAGGAAATTTATATGATACAACCAGAAGGTTTCATAGCAAAGAACCAAAAGTATATGGTATGCAAGTTCAAAAGGTCCATTTATGGACTTAAGCAAGCATCTAGGTTATGGAATATCAGATTTGATTAAGCAACCAAGTCATTTGGTTTTGAGCAAAATCTTGATGAACCATGTGTGTACAAAAGATATTGTGATAAAGTAGTAATGTTCCTAGTGCTTTATGTTGATAATATTCTACTCATTGGAAATGATGTAGGGGTAATGTCATCAGTAAAGGTTTGGTTGTCAAGCCAATTTGATATGAAGGACTTGTGTGAGGCTAACTTTATTCTAGGGATCAAGTTTTTGCGAGATCGCAAGAATAAGATGTTAGGCTTATCACAAGCTGGATATATAGATAAGGTTCTAGAACGGTTTAGCATGCAAAACTTCAAGAAAGGATTACTTCCTTTCAGACATGGAGTTCCTTTGTTTGATGAGCAAAGGCCTAAGACTCAAGAGGAAGAAAATATGATGAGACAAGTTCCTTATGCTTCTGCAATGGGAAGTCTCATGTATGCCATGCTTTGTACTAGACCAGATATCTGTTATTCAGTTGGCATGGTCAGTCGATATCAATCAAATTCAGGACCAAAACATTGGCAAGCTATAAAGCATATTCTCAAGTATCGATGGAGAACAAGAGATTATATGCTTGTTTACCGAAGTAAGGATTTGATACCTATTGGCTATACAGATTCAGATTTTCAATCTAATCTAGATTTCAGAAAATCCACTTCAGGATGTGTTTTCACCTTGGGAGATGGAGCCATAAGTTGGCGGAGTATTAAGCAATCTTGTATTGCAGACTCTACCATAGAAGCAGAATATGTTGCTGCTTGTGAGGCAGCAAAGGAAGCTGTATAGCTCAAGAAATTCCTTTCTGACCTTGGTGTAATGACAATGGAGCAAGTTCCAATCACATTGTTTTGTGACAATAGTGGAGCAGTTACACAATCTAAAGATCTAAAGAATCATAAGAAAGGAAAGCACATTAAGACGAAATACCATATCATTCGAGATATTATTGCTTGTAGAGATGTGGTGGTAGTAAAGATTGAAAGTGCAAATAATCTAGCAGATCCATTTACTAAAGCCTTGTCTCAAAGGACTTTCGAGTCACATTTGGGTAGAATGGGAGTTAGATTAGTGCACAATAGTCTTTAGGGCAAGTGAGAGATTGTTAAGATTAGTGCCCTTAAATCCTTTTGTATGATGTTATGTATGATATTAAGTTTGACATTGTGTATGACATTATGTATGACTTAATATTGTGTTTAATGAATTTGTTTTATTATTATCTGAAATAATGGTAACATGAATATTCAGACATTATCATTTAGTCCATGAAATGCATAGTATGTGATTTATGTGAAAAGTCACAGAAGATATAAATCATAAGTTCTTTGTAAATTCAGAATTATAGTTCGTAGTCGGTGATAAAATTGGGCATTTCATCTGCGAAGACTATAACATATCAACCACGATGATTTGTTTTGATCATGGAAGTGGAGACTTTTGGTTGATGTGTTAATATATTTTAAGAGTTAAGACATATTGAACTGGACCGCTGTGAGATTTATTATTTTCCTAAGGACTGTCATATGAATAATAAATCTCACAACTTGTATTTGCATGAACTCTTAATCCTGAGAAAATAATAGATCTGATCATGAGATGTAGGTTGTTTTGATATATCAGGAGTGAGATATATAGTAATTGTTAAAATCTCAGTATGTTGGGCAGTCACATTTAGTGTTGATGGAACATGTATTCTCAAGATAGAATTCATAGTCTCTTAACGGAGATATAAAGTATTCCCTTGAGATAAATTTAATGAGTTTGTTATTCAAATAGTTAGGTCTAACCACTTTAGTAAGATTAAAGTATATATTTATGGAATTAGATTTCATAAATATATAATGAATAACATTAAAAGATTAAATCGGGTATTCAAGGATTAAGATGTAGTAATTTACAAAGTGGCAGTCTACATTAATGACTTTGTATTACTACGAATATTTTATGAAGGGGTTGGATGTATAATAAGGTCTTGGGATATAATTTATAAAGTGGTATTAAATATAGTTAATGGTAACTTTGGACTTGTCAAGAGTTGACAGAAAAGCCCAAAGCCCATTGAAGCTAATGTCTTATTGGTCCCACTCCAAGCCACACACTTAAGCCCAATTGGAAAGGACCAAAAGGCCAGCCCAATTAGACAATTGGTTAGATACAAAGGGAAAAACGTATAGAATTGGGTAAGAGAGAAAAACAACATGATAATGGTGTGGAAGTGAGTGTATGTCACTATCTAATCATCCCTTTGTAACCAATTGAGAGTCCACACTTTTTGGACGTTAGTGGAATTGGAGTGAATATTAAAAGTATTCCTAAGTGCTTCAATTTTCAGTTTTGAAATTCACCACTTCAAGGTACGTTCTCTTGTTCTCAAATTCTGAAATTTACTTAACGCATGTTGTCAATTTCGAACGATGTAGATCCGTTATTTTTCCGCTGCGTTCACATTTATTTTCATCTAAAAAACCGAAAAACAAAAGGAAAATAATAGAAAGATTTAGAGAGAGAGAGAGAGAGAGAGAGAGTAGAAACATTGTGGGTTTGAAATATCTTTTCCCTTCGTGGCCTGTGTTTGCTTCACTACCTTATCTTCTTGTCTAATAACCCAGATATCAAGCCAAATAAATAAAAATAAAAAAACAAAATAGAATAGAATAGAACATGAAATTGAAACTCATGAGAGAACAGAAACAAAACCCAAAAACTAAAAAATCCTAATAACAATTTAGGTAGAATTTGATCATTTAGGTTGTTTCCCTAATTTCAACAAAATCCCTAAATTGGCAGCAAACCTAATTGAAGACCATTGGATAAGCGATTAGTTAAAGACAATAGAATAAGAGATTAGTTGAAAATTACTGAGAAAGAATGGTCTTAATTATATCAAGGCTGGGTCGGGCTTTGAAAAAGATAGCATCCATCCCTAGCACCATCCTTAAGTTTTCAAGAAAATAAAACTTACCAACAATTGTGTGGAACTGAAAGATGGAGGAAGATCGGTCTAATAGTAGTGGAGAGGCCTCTCTTAGGTTTCTCTCTCCAACACTCTCTGCATCTTATCATATTTCTATCTCTGTGTTTCACGGTCACATATGCTCTCTATTCTTTATATCTCTCTCTCTAGCCGTTTTTTATTTAATATAGAGAAGCAGAGCATCGGGTTTAGGGTAAGGGTTATTTTTTGGCTAGTATTCTGTAATTATCATCCATTTTTGCCAATTTTTTTTCATGTAGTAATCAACGTGTTATTGATTAGAAGATGATGCAATAATTTAGTATTAACCTTTATGAGGAGGAAAAAAAAGATCCTCTAAATAAATATTAAAAATAGTGCATATTTTGAAAATGCATAATAAAATTGTAACAATAAAACTACTTAAAAAAAAATACATGTGATGACTTTTACAAAAGCTATTATAAAGAAGTTGCTGGATCAATGTAGAAAACTGAAATATTTACATCAGGTAAAACTGTAAAATAATGCAATACATCTGAAACATGGAATAGGTGAATTTTTTAATATTACGCCGGCTACGGTGGAGAAGTTGGTGGAGCAATGCTATTTGTTTCACATTCTAATTGCTTTCCAAAAGCATTTGCCATGAACCTATGATACAAAATGTGTGTGTGTGTGTGTGTGTGTGTGTAGCTTGATGCTACAAAAGAAGCATTCAAAATCATTTGTGAACAGTTAAACAATATGGCTTCTCTTTTTTTTTTTTCTTTTTTTTTTTCCTTCTTTGTTAAAGCCTAGAGACAAACGGAGAATGAAAATCAAGGACAATGTGGTTTCCAACATCCAAGACCAAAAAAAGATTCGAAAAAAAAAATCAAGGATGATGCAATCTTCAACACCCAAAATAGTAAAGACAAACAAAAAATGAGAGTCAAGGACGATGCGATAATAAAGTAGGTAGAAATCATTACCATGCCTACTTTAAAAAAAAAAAAAAACACTTAATTACATAGTTTTATATAAATTAAAAAAAAAATTGGTAATTAAATGATAGTTCTTCAAGTCCCAAGCTGAAGTAAACCATTTCACATACATGGAGCTATGTAATATCATCACAAGGTCAGTTCAAATATTTCATTTTACAAGTTTATGCTTGATGCTTATTGTGCTTATCATTATTATGTCCGTTTTAAAGTCTCTATAACACAAACTAACACATTTAGTATCTTCCCTTAAAAAAAAAAAAACANAAATAGAATGTAACAGAATAGTCAATATTATATATATATATATATATATATTAATGGAAAGTAAATAGATAGAGAGTACATTATAATTTATTATTAATAAGTAGTATATTATTTTCTATTTTAGCAATATTTTATATATATATATATATATCTATACTATTATTTAAAGGACTTTTCCTGATTAGATTCCTCATTTTTTATGCCTAAATAACCTCATCATACCCATTTACAAGTTTTCAACTAACGGGGTAAATATATAAATTAAAACTCTTTCACTTTAAGACTCATAAACTCACGTACGCTTTGCAATTTCTATCTCACTTTCTATTTCTCATTCTTCTTCAGATTGAAGACATTTAGTTTACCTCTACATCCTCATTTCTTTTTCTTTAGATTAAAGACATTTACTGTCAGAGATTCTAACAAATTTTCAGGTTCTATCTTTTGCAAGTTCCTTTTTTTTTTTTTTAAATGATTGACTTTCTTTGAATTCTACTTTTTATTTTTTAATGTGTGTCACGTTAACTCTCTTTTTTTTTTCCTTTTTTTTTAAATGTAATTTTGAAATGAATGATTCCTTTATATACTCTACTACTGTACTTCTTAATGAATTGTCATTTCATGTTGTAGGTATTGTGATCTTTATGTTACAAAAGAAGCATTCAAAATCATTCTTGAACAATTAAACAATATGACTTCTCTTTTTATTTTTTCCCCCCTTTTTAAGACAGTTTTTTTTTTCCGTCATTATATATGTTTTTGGTGTTAAATTTTTTTATTTTTTATTTAGGTATGTAGCAACCTTAAGTTCTATTTTTTTTACCATTATTGTATATGTTTTTGGCGTTAAATTTTTTATTTAGGTATATGTAGCAACCTTGAGTTCTACTTTTTTTTTTTTTATATGTATCACATTAACTCTCTTTTTTTCTTTTTTCTTTTTTTTTTAAAATGTAATTTTGAAATGAATAGTTCCTTCATATACTCTACCACTGTATTGATGATGATGTGGTGATAAAACTTTAAAGAGTCCATGATAGAGTTAAATTCTAAAAAATTTTATTTTTATTCTGAACAATTTTAATAGGATTTTCAGGAAAAATGATCTCATCAAAATTTAAATCAAACACAAACTCTAACAAACTTATGCTATTATCTTTAATAATACGCACGCTAACTTTGGTTTGTTGATTAAAGGGTTTTTTTTTTTTTTTAAATACTTGGTTTAACCCTAATTCTTTTCTCTCTCAGGTTTTATATACGCACAATTTTTTGGATTGCATTAAGGAGTCATTGGAATGGAATATTAGATAAATTCGGGTGACGGGTGACATTTAGTTTACCACTACATCCTCCTTTCTTTTTCTTTAGATTAAAGACATTTACTATCAGAGGCTCAACAAATTTTCAGGTTCTATCTTTTGCAAGTTCCTCTTTTTTTTTTTTCTTTTTTATGATTGACTTTCTTTGAGTTCTACTTTTTTTTCTTTTTTTTTTTTGTGCGTTAACTCTTTTTTTTTTTAAATGTAATTTTGAAATGAATGGTTCCTTCATATACTCTACCACTGTACTTCTTAATGAATTGTCATTTCATGTTGTAGGTATTGTGATCCAAAATATATATATATATATATATATAATATTGACTATTCTGTTACATTCTATTTTATTATAAACTCCCAAAAATAAATGGTTTATAAGAAAAGTAATAATAATTTTTTTAAATTTTTAATATTTGGTGTGAAAGTGGAAACTAAAAAGAAATACTATATTTACATTATATAAAAGAAAAATCAAAACATATTTGTTGTCTAAGATCAAAACAATCAAAACAGCAGAACTGAAAAATCAAAAAAATTGTGTTAGAACTCATTTCCCTCTCCCTTATATGTGTGTTTGTTTCTAAAAAAAAAAAAAGGTAATTGTCCCACATTGTTTAAGAGAGTGTGTTATGTGTAGTATAACTTGTCCCACCCTCTCTAAAAAGTTATAATGGCTTTTGAGTGGAGTTGTAATGTGCCTTTGTGTTAGAACCTATTTCCCTCTCTCTTGTGTGTGTATTTGTTTCTCAAAAAAAGAAAAAAAGAAAAAGAAAAAGAAAATCAAAACATTCAAAAAAAAAAAGAGAAAAAAAAAATCAAAACATATTTGTTGTCTAAAAATCAAAACAACCTATCTTCCTTAAAATTTAGAGGCCGTTTCATATGACATTTTAACTAACACATTTTAGTTTTTAAATAACATTATATATATTTTACATAATTTTTTACCTATATATCTTTCCAAAAAATACAAATAAAGTTCTATAACAACATTACCAAAAGGCCCTAATTTGTAAACCAGCCGAATTATAAAATAAAAAAAATTAAAGAATCACAAAAGAGAAAAAAAGAAAGGGCATTTACGTAATTAGGAAGTAGTAAAACAAAAGAAAGCTCGGATAAATAAAATGAAAATTGAGCAGAGAGACAGAGAGAGAGAGAGGTGCTCACACTCAGAACAACACACACTTACTACCTTGTTATTTGTATTTTGTTATTTTGGATTTGGAGGAGGAGGAGGAGGAGCCTGGGGTGTGGGGTCCGTGTCCGTGAGTGATGAGCGACTCCAAATTACTATTTCCTTTTTCCCTCTGAACTCTCTCTCTCTCTCTCTCTCTCTCTCTCTCTGCGCGGATTTCAATTTCCTCAGCAATAAAACCTTTTCCTTTTCCTGTGAAGCAATCAAAGCAAGTTTCTTGATCTCCGTTTTAGCTCTGGAATTCGGCAAAAAATGGCGAAGCGTGGATATAAGCTACGTATCCTTTTGTTTAGGGTTTTACTTTGCTTTTCTACTGAGCTGTTGTTTCAGCTTCTTCTTCTTCTTTTTTGCTTTTGCCTATTTACTTCGTCTCTCAGCAATTTAAAAGTAAAAGAAACTTTAGAGTTTGTTTAATAAGTAAGTTCAGAAATCAGTTTACTGTTTGTGTGATTTGACTGAAAAAAAAAAAAAACAGAGGAATTTGTGGCTCATTCCACCACTGCCACTGTGAACTGCGTCAATATTGGGAAGAAGGCTTGTCGTCTGTTTGTAACCGGTGGTGATGACCATAAAGTTAATCTTTGGAGCATTGGGAAACCCAATTCTTTAATGGTAATAGGAGGGGGAGGATACTTTCATTATATTTCTTGCTAAATTAATAATCAATTTTGTTTTTATACAGACCTTGTGTGGACATACAACTCCAGTTGAATGTGTAGCTTTTGATGAAGTTTTGGTGCTGGCTGGAGCTTCTAATGGTGTTATAAAGCTATGGGATTTGGAGGAAGTAAAGAGTTAAAGTCCATTTCCTTTTGTTTTTTTGTTTTTTTTTTTCATTTCGTTATGCAACTAATTATGCTGCAGAAGAAGAATATGAATGTAATTATTTTATTGTTTGATTGCTATTCTCTAAGTGTAGTGGTTCGAACTCTTAGTGGACACAGATCCAACAACTGCAGTGCTGTTGAATTTCATCCGTTTGGAGAGTTGTTTGCATCTGGTTCAGTGGATACTAATCTAAAGATATGGGATATTAGAAAGAAAGGATGCATTCACACATACAAAGGACACACTCGAGGCATTACTACTATCAAATTCACTCCTGACGGTCGTTGGGTAGTTTCTGGCGGATTCGATAACGTTGTTAAGGTCAATTAACAATAAAATTATCTTATCATCAATGTCAATGTTAATGTTGTTTGCTGCTTTCTTCTTATCACACTGTCTATTGAACAGGTTTGGGATCTAACTGCTGGGAAGCTCTTGCACGATTTTAAATTCCATCAAGGTCACATTCGGTCCCTAGATTTCCATCCCCTCGAGTTTCTCCTGGCCACAGGTACAGCATCTGACTTGAAATTTTTATTATTATTTATTATTTTTGTTTCTGTTTAGAGTGTAGAGGTTGTTAGTTTTTGTTGGTTATGTTAGATTTGTTTAGTTCCCTTCCCCCCTCTCCTTTCAAAAATAGAAGAAGCAATTTTCTACTTTTTATTGACCTGTTTTGTTTAACACTATATTTATGTCAAGTTAGCAACGTTTAGTTGTTGATTTTTTTATTTATTTTAACATTTTGTCTCATGTACATATAGATGTACCCATTCTTCTGATTTCCTTTTGTCTGCCTCCTGAAATCAGTGTATTCTCGCTAGTTTGTTTATTTAGTAATTAGTAAGCTTTTTATAATGTATTAATATGATTCATTTTACAGGTTCAGCGGACAGAACAGTGAAATTCTGGGATTTGGAAACTTTTGAACTAATTGGATCTACTAGACCTGAGGTATCTGACATTATTTGTTCTTTAAAATGAAAGTTGCTTGGTCACTTTTAGTATCTTGGAAGTTCAATCTTATGCTGGGATTACCCTAAAATACAAAAGACATGTACCAGGCCTCCTTTTCTTCTGTTCTCTATGCCAACCTTTTTATTTATTTATTTAATTTTATAATACTTGGATATGGATTGCATCCAATTTCTCTAACAAAATTAGTTACCCCTTTCCAGTCTACAGGAGTACGGGCAATCACCTTTCATCCCGATGGAAGGACCCTACTTTCTGGGTTGGAAGATAGTTTGAAGGTTTGGATTGTCATTGTCATGTAGTTTAATGAAATTGTATGAAGATGGTACCTAAACATCTCATCCATGCTTGGAAATTGTAGGTTTACTCATGGGAGCCTGTAATTTGTCATGATGCTGTTGATATGGGATGGTCAACACTTGGTGACCAATGCATTAATGACGGAAAACTTCTGGCTTGCTCATACTATCGCAATTCTGTTGGAGTTTGGGTAGCAGATATATCGGTACTGTTATCTTTCCTTGCAACTTTTTCCCCCTTTTTTCTTATCTCTTTAATTTTCTCTGTACCATTAGGTCAATTTAAGTTATATTCTTTATGGCAGCTTATTGAGCCATATGGGTCTACTTCAAGACCTGAGCAAAATGACCATACAGAGCAGAAAATTAATCTTAATTTCCAGGGAAGTCATTCTTCAGAGAAAGGAGGAACTGGTATCAGGTCAACTTCAGGCTTGCGGTGTATGTCTCCGGATTATGAGACAAAAGAGATAAAGAACATATACGTAGATTGTAAGTTGTTATTTGTTAATTTTAGAAATGTTACACTTTGAAACAATTGATTATTCAAAATAAGTCCTCAGTTTTTAATATCATAAACATGGTCCTCATCCAAGAATGTAGAACTTTTGAGGGGTCCCACAACTTATAAATATGGAGTATCAAAGCTGCTTAACAAACATTTTTTTTTTTTTTTTGATAGGCAATAAGAGTATTATAAAACAAACTGTAAAACAGAAGAAAGCAAATACAAGGTGTTCATGATGGTGAACACAAGGAAATGCAACAAACAGCAAATACAAGGTGTTCATGATGGTGAACACAAGGAAATGCAACAAACAAACAAACAAACAGCATCAAACTACTTAACAAACATATAGAAAAAGAGGAGGAAAAAAAAAGGATTAGAAAACATATAAAAGAAAATGTTGTGCTAGTTATGAGTTTGCATTTAAACTCATTCTTACCCCCTCCCCACCCCCCAAGTGTTAAAGTACGTCATTTATAGCATATGTTGGAGATTGGCTTGGTTTGCCCCAGTCAGAATTTGAATTCCTTATTCATCGTCTTTTCAGAAAGTTTATTATGGTTATTCTCTTACACGCATTCAAGTTTCTAGATACTGGGTGTTTTTTGTTGGTTTTTCTTAATCAATGGAGGAATGGAGGTCTTGGCCTGGTTTAGCCAACCATAGGTTAGAAGAGTGCAGTGTTAAAGCAAGAGTGACAGTGGTGATTATCAAAAAGTTGTAGCATCCATAGTGCTCACAAAATGCTCAAGTATATTAACTTTTATGTAATTGTATAAATACTTATGTCAAAAGTATTATAAATTATTGTAATTGCACCTAATGAGCTAACTTAGCATAATAGTTTCTAGATGAATGTAGGTTAATGATCAAGGTCCAAATCTGTTTGCTTTTATCATATTGAAAGTTTTGATTACAAGAGGCAGAATCATTACTTCTCTATAATCTTTGAATCTCCCCTTCCCCTCCCTTTGGGGCCAAAACTAGGGGGGGGGGGGGGAGGGAGAAAGAAAAAAAAAATTAAAAAAAAAATTCTATATAATCCATTAGTATTTGAAAGGGTATCGACAAATTGCTGTTTTTTGCAGCAGATTATGTACCTTAGACCCAGAGACAAGTATAGTCCAGCCCATGTTAAGCGTGGGTACAGCTTGCATTGAGAAAACTGCACCTGAAGGCATGTTGTAGCTTGTGTTAAATTGTGGTCAAAGTTTAGCTGGCTTTTTTATTCTGAACTAAGTCTGGGCTTGCGTAATTCAGAGCTGTTCTGGTTTCTGATCTATGGAGATAGGGATTTGGTTCTACCCAAGTTAATATGATGTCAAGGTCTAGGAGGCTAGGACATTGAGAAGGTATACTGAAGATAGAAATTTGCATAGGAGTTTAATTTGACACACAAGCGCTAATCTAAAAAGTGATCTATTATGGATATGTCAATTCTTTTTTGGCACTTATTTCCGTCATTTTAATCCAACTTTCCCTGATGTGCTGTTTTGTCTTCTTTTCAAAGCTACTGGTGGAAAGCCTGTTGCTTCACAGAGAGCTGAGTCCTTCAATTCTCCAAAAGTGGCACCCCCATCGGATTCAAAGGATAGGAGTTGTCTGCCATCTCAGAAGCAGAGCCCTTCAGTTGGTTTGAATGCAAGATCTTATGAAAAAGCGCTTGATAAGTCCTTTGTTGTTCCTAGCATTGTACCTAGGGACAGTGCTGATGGAGATGGGGCAAATTCTGGAAAGGAATCCATCAGCTTTTCAAGGACAAAACGTGGAATGTTGCTCAGACCAGCTCATGTTCGGAGGCCATCAAATAGTAAAATTGAGTTCGAGAGGCTGCCAGAAGTTGTTGAATCTGGAACTTTGAGCAATGTGACGAGCAATTTAGATTGTGCAATAGATTCAGACTTCCAATCCAAACATGGATCTGAAGATGGATCTAGAGAATCCTGTGAGGATAAACATTCTAATATCAAGATTGTTACGGAAAAGCTTGACAAAATTTTGTCACCACGAACACCGTCTAATCAGGAAAGCTGTAAGTTCTTGTACTATAGTGCCATCTGTTTACAAATGAAATATAAATATATTTTGTCATTGATTTGTCCTGTTTATATTTTATTCCTCTAGCCCATCTACTTTCTATCCACACAAATTTTCCCATTAATGTGTTTGCTAGCTGATGATCTCCATTTACCCATTGAAGCCTTAACTCAAAAATCTTTGGGCACTCAACTGAAGTTTTGTATGATTTTGCTTTGTCAGACTGCATTTAGTTGGCATTAAATGTCTTGCAACACATTAAATTGAATCAGTCACTCTTATGTATGCAAAGAATTTTTCTTCTACGCATATTATGAAACCACTTTGTCACAGTTTTTGCAACTATTACTTTCTAATAGATGCAGTCATTTTTACTTATTGTTTTCTTGTATAGCCATTCAGTACAGTCAAGGTCAGCTCTATACCGGCTCTATAGTATAGGCAAAATGAGGCGGTTGCTTAAGGCCTCCAATTAAAAAAAAAAAAAAAAGCCCCCAAATTTTAACCAATAGGGTTATTTCTTTCATTGTAATAGTATCAATTAAGTCCAAATATTAGCCAATAAATAAAATAATATTTTTTATCAAATGAAAAACAAGGAAAAAAAAAAAAAAAAAAGAAGAGAAATGTTATGTCCGCAACATTTTTCGTAATACTTTCATAACAAATCCTAAGGAGGAGTTTGGTTCGCTGTGATGTATCCTTAATGTGATACACATTGTGATGAAGTGACATTAAAGTTTTTAGTTTATTTTATTTTTTCTAATATTACCATAATTTATAAATATAAAATATATTACATCATCTTAATTTCATCACCTTCCTAAACAATGTAATGTTGTCTTCTTGTATTGAGGTTACTTTAATGTAAGATTACAATAATGTAATATTACAGTGTAATGTAACATCATGGCGAACTAAACACCCCTTAAGTGGTAAGTTGTTACTAGTTATTATTGGTGGGAAAAAAAGTAATTTTAGTGCAGGGTTCAAATTAGAACCAGTAACAACTTAACATTTAGGATTTGTTGTCAAAATGTTATGAATGAAGCGCTTCTTGAAAAAGGGGGAAAAAAAAAGTGCAATATACAAAAAATTTCACAACATTTTTCATCACACTTGAGTTGGCAAACTTTTATTAGTTCAAATATAAATTCACTATTAATATCATTTTTTTACTTACTACTATCAATTGCCGCATCAACAAGTGTGAAAAGTTGTGTCAAATTTTTTGTGTATATAGACTTTCTCAAAAAACAATTATATATGGTTCGTGTTAATTAGTAATTTTAAAGTGAAGACTTGTTCCCCTTGGCAGCACTTATATCTGCATTCTTAGTATATAGAAAATTCATAAATTACATAGGAGAGTCAACATCACATGGAATACTCTTTGAAGTAACTGAAAAATATTGTTGTTTAGAGTGTTGTAACTGAATGGGGGGAGTTCGCAGTTTCTTTATTGAGTCCAAATTCTTTCAATTAGATTTAGAGGAAGGGGGACGTTATTTCTTGCTACGGATTTTTGAGAGGGGCAAATTCTTTATGAGATTAGTTTTCATGGGCAAGAATGTAGCACAATGGCCGATGAATAATATTGAAGAATTCGTGGTTGGGAAGAGGTCCAAACAGGTTTTTATTTTCAGAGAAGGTGACACTGCCTTTACTCTCCAAAGGAGCTTCAATTCCTCTGGTCAGTTCTTGCTATTGACTGAGCTCAAAGCTGGTGGGTCTAGGAGGTCGATTATTATTCCTGAAGGCAAAGAGAAATTTGGTTGGAGGGCCTTTGGTCTTGAACTGAGAAAGTTGTTGAACCCTTCCCAATATATGGTGGGTGGATATGGTCTCCCAAAGTTTATTCCTCAGGTGCGGAGGTATAACTTGGAAGTTCAAAATTCTAGAACTTTTGCTGAAGTTGTGCAAGGCTTTCATGGAGGAATAGAGGATAGAAAGCAACTAAAACAGCTAGGTTACTTAGCCAAGGGGAAGATGACATAGTTAGGAGAGGAGAAGAAGGGGGTGAACCTGAGACTTAAAGGTGCCAAAGTGGGGGTTTTTCCGGTGGCCAAGTCTAATAAGATGGAGGTGGTGGGAGGGGACAAGAAGGAGCAGAGCATTAATGAGGAGATAGAGGTAGGTGAAAAAAATCAGGTAGACTCTAGGATACGTTGCCCAATCTTCAGTTTGAATTCAAAAGATTATAAAAAAGGGAAGAAGAGTGTTGATAGGAGATCTTGCTGGTCAGGAAGAAGTCTTATCGTGGAGGTTGATGTGACAGGGAGCAGACGGGTTTTCTAGGATAGAAAGAAAGGGGGAGATACGAAGTGCAGAGGGGTATCACGAGCAGTGGATAGGGACTGCAATATAAAAGCACCAAGGGCCCTAAAATGGGTTGCACGAGGAAATAAAAAGGCTGGAGATAAACCTGGGTTGGGCCTAGGCAAAAGCCCATTGCTGACCGACACACTTAAGAGCCCTTTTATTTCAGTTTTCTCGGGCCCAAGTTTTTTTGAAGTGGGCAAGAGTTCTCTGACTGGAGAAGGGAACTCAGCCCAGGCTCCGACGACAGAGGTGTGCCCCAAGTCTCCTCCCCAGCTCTTTGACCTTGAGCTAGAGGTGCTGGACCAGTGCGCCAAGCCTCCGATGGTGGCTGACGGCTCTTTCTTCGCTGGAACCAGCTCCGATGAGCCCACGTTGTCACTGGGTAAGTCCGATACGGTGATTTCGCGGTCATCGGTTGAGCTTTTCCTTTCTGGTTTCTTTTGGTGCTTATCGAGGGGTGGGCTGGGCTTGTGGTTATGGGTGTCAATAATGGGGTTGAAGGGGGCTGGGACAGTAGTGCCAACCTTAGGCCGATAGAGGCCTTGGATTATGATTAGTCCAGCTTAGCGGTGATACCCATGAAGGCAGAGTGTGATGTCCCTGGGGCGAGTGCTTTGGTGGTGGGAGAATTGAATCATTCGGATTTGGGTTTGGGTAGAGAGGATAGCTCATCAATCCCTCTAATGTCTATCACTCCCTCTGGGTTGCATTTGTTAGCTGATTTGAACTGTGGTAATGAGGCATTGGAGTGTATGAATACGTTGGATATGTCTAGTTGGGTGAAGAACAGACTTCCTGGATTTAGTGAACTGGTGGGGCTGCCTCTGAGTCGACATGAGAAGTTATGTATTGCTTTGCTACAAAAGATTGAGAAGGAGATAGAGGATGCCAAAATGTTGAACATGAAAGTTACAGTTCCTAAAAAAGCTGTCATTAATAGGGATAAAGGGAAGAGAGAGCTGAGGAATTTGCAATATTCGATTAACTATGATGGTAGGTAGAGTGTTGGCGGCTGAGCTAATATTACAGTTGGGTTCTTCTTGTCATTATGAATTTAAAAATTCTTTCTTGGAATGTTAGGGGTTTGAATGACTGTTGGAAACGTTTGATAGTGAAAAATTTATTGCGTGAATGGAAGTGTGATGTAATTTATCTTCAGGAGACTAAGCTTACTGGCTTGGACAGACTCATGGTTGGCAACTTGTGGAGTTGTCCTTATGTGGACTGGGTGGCTTTAGATGCTGTCTAGACGGCGGTGGGGTTTTGATGATGTGGGATAGGAGGGTCTTAGAGAAGTTGGAGTTCATGGTGGATTCCTTTCTGTGTCTGTTCGATGGAAAGGGGTGGGGGATGGCTTTAGCTGGGTGTGTTCTAGGGTTTATGGCCCAACTTACAACAATGCGAGGGGGCTATTGTGGGACGAGTTGGTTGGTGTTCAGCAATATTGAAACGTCCCATGGTGTTGCATTGGGGACTTTAATATTGTCCGTTTTCCAAGTGAACGGACGGGTAATTCCCGTCTCACTCTGGCTATGGAACTTTTCTCGGAGTTTATTGAGGACCTTAATTGGATAGATTTGCCTTTGGAGGGAGGGAGCTATACCTGGTCTAGCGGCTCATAATAGCCTTAGATGTCTAGGATAGACAGAGTTTTGGTGTCCCATGATTGGGAGAAGCAATATCCGGATGTGGTCCAGCGGATTTTACCTCGCCCTATTTCAGACCATTTCCCAATTCTAGTGGAGTTAGGGGGAATGGCGAGGGGGAAAAGTCTGTTTAGGTTTGAGAATGTGTGGTTAAAGACGGACGGGTTCACTGATAGAGTTCATTTTTGGTGGAATCGACATTCTTTCTCTGGTACTCCCAGTTTTGTGTTTGCCAAAAAATTGAAGGCCTTGAAGGAAGATATCATTCAGTGGAACCGTTCAGAGTTTGGTCATGTCGGTCGCAAAAATTCTCAATTACTTGAGGCTTTGAAATTGCTAGATGCCAAGGAAGAAGAGTTTGGCCTCTCTGCTACAGAGACATGTGAGAGAGTTGTGGTGAGATCTGAAGTAGAGAAACTTCTCTCGTTGGAAGAAATCTCTTGGAGACAGAAATCAAGAATGTTATGGATTAAGGAAGGAGACAATAATACCAAATTCTTCCATAAGGTGGCTAACTCTCGTAGAAGGTTTAACCATCTAAGTATTTTGGAGGTGGATGGGGTGATTTATGAGGAGTCTGAGGTGGCGGCCAAGGTGGTACAATTTTATAAAAATTTGTATTAGGAGACTGAGGAGTGGAGGCCTGTTGCGGAAGGCTTGGAGTTTGATCAGATAGACGGGTCGGAGAGGGGCTGGCTTGAAAGGAGGTTTGAGAAGGAGGAGATTCTTCTAGCTGTCAATGACTTGGCTGGAGATAAAGCTCCAGGTCCAGACGGTTTCTCTATGGCCTTTTTTCACCAATGTTGGAGAGTGGTGGAAAGAGATATTCTAGCAGTTTTTGAGGAGTTCTATCTCCACAGTAATTTTGAGAAATCTTTGAACGCTACTTTCATAGCATTAATTCCTAAGAAGAATGATGCTTCCAATATTCGAGATTTCAGGCCTATTAGCTTGGTGGGGAGCTTGTACAATCTTGTCTAAGGTTTTGGCAAATCGTTTGAAGCTGGTAGACAGATCAACTTATCTCTGAGTCTCAGAATAGTTTTGTAGGAGGTAGACAGATTCTTGACTCAGTCCTTATTGCCAATGAGTGTCTTGATAGCCGTGTGAAGAGTAAGACTCCGGAGGTTATTTGTAAGCTAGACATTGAGAAAGCCTATGATCACGTGAATTGGGAGGCTCTTCTTGATCTTTTGAAGAGAATGGGCTTTGGGGAGAAGTGGTGTAGATGGATTTGCACTTGTATTTCAACTGTCCAGTTCTCTATTTTGGTTAATAGGGCGCCAGCTGATTTTTTTTAAGAGCACGAGGGGTCTGAGACAAGGGGACCCGTTATCTCCTATGTTGTTTTTGGTTATAATAGAGGTTTTAAGTAGGATGCTAAAAAGAGTTGAAGGTGCTGGCTTGATTAGGGGTTTTAAGGCTGATGGTAGACGGGGGGAAGGGGAATGTATCTCGCATCTTTTGTTTGTGGATAATACTATTTTGTTTTGTGATACGGAAGTGGAGTAGATCCTTCATGTTCGAATGCTTCTCTGTTTTCAGGCTGTGACAGGTTTGAAGGTTAATGTCTTGAAGAGCGAAATGGTTCTAGTAGGGGAGGTTAACAATTTGCATGCATTGGCAGAGATTCTGGATTGTAGGATTGGGACTTTGCCTATGACCTATCTTGGTATACTGTTGGGGGCTTCCCACAAGTCCCCCTCTATTTGGAATCCTATCTTGGAGAAAATTAAGCGGAAGTTGGCTGGGTGGAAGAAGCTGTACTTGTCTAAAGGTGGAAGATTGACGTTGCTTAAGAGTACGTTAGCTAGCCTCCCTACTTATTATTTATCTCTTTTTACCATCCCTTCGCATGTGGCTAATAAGATTGAGAAGATGCAAATGGACTTCTTGTAGGGGGATTTGAAGGCTCATTTGGTAGGGTGGGATAAGGTGTGTGTTCCTAAGGCGAATGGTGGTTTGGGAGTAAGGAAAATTACTACTTTTAACAAAGCCTTATTAGGAAAATGGTTATGGCGGTTTGGGGTGGAGGAGACTTGTCTTTGGAGGAGGGTTGTAGCTTTGAAGTTCGGGAAAGAGTGGGGGGGTTGGTCTTCCAAGTTGGGTAGGGGTGTCCACGGGTATGGTTTATGGAGAAGCATCCGAAAAGGTTGGGAGGTGTTTTGTAAATGCATTTAGTTTGAGGTAGGGATGGGAGATAGAGTGAAGTTTTGGACAGATCGGTGGTGTGGGGAGTTACCACTCCATCTATCCTTCTCAATAATGTATGGGATTGCTTATAATAGAGAGGCATCTGTGGCCTCATCTCTTGAAAGGTTGGGGACTAAGGCTTGGAGAAGCTGGAATGTTCGTTTACTCAGGGATCCAAATGATTGGGAGTCGGGAGAGGTGGAGGATTTCCTTCGTACCTTGGGCTCAAATTTACCTCAATCTGAGCACGGAGACCGTATGAGGTGGAAGTTGTCAAAGAAGGGGAATTTTGACATCCGTTCTTTCTATAATAAGCTTTGTAGTCTCTCGTCTATTATCTTTCCTTGGAAAGGTGTTTGGAAGGTTAAGACTCCTCTGCGTGTCTCTTTCTTTGTTTGGAATGCAGCTTGGGAGAAGATTCTTACTAGGGATAATCTGCGGGGTAGAGGCTTTGATTTTGTTGACTGGTGCATTATGTGTCGTTGTAGTGGGGAGTCGGTGAATCATTTGCTTCTCCATTGAGACAAAGCTTATCAGTTGTGGAGCTTGGTTTTCAGATCTTTTGGGATCAATTGGGTTTTGCTAAGATCGGTTGCAGATACGCTTTTTGGTTGGTGGAATTGGTTGGGAAAACACTCTTCTAGTATTTGGAATTTAGTTCCTCTGTGCCTAATGTGGTGCATTTGGAGGGAGTGAAACTGGCGTACTTTTGAGGACTTGGACAAATCCGATGACCAGTTGCTCGCTTTTTTTAGTGGCTCTCTTTTTGATTGGTCTAGGACCTGGGCACTTACCTCTAGTGATTCTCTCCCTATGTTCCTTAATTCCCTCATTTGTTCTTAGTTCTTTGTTGGTTGTTGTTTGTTTTGTTTTTTTTTCATGTTTGTTTCCTTCTCTGTAATCTTTGTTCTGCCTTATGTTGTTTTCATAAGGTAGCTTCTTGAATATACATCTTTCTTACTTATCAAAAAAAAAAAAAGTTAATTAGTAATTTTGTATTTAAAACAAGATAATAGAATTTAAGTAATATTAAAAAAAATTAAAAATAAAAGTTATTTAAATATATAAAATGCCTCAATTCAGTTTTTGCCTTAGGCCCCCAAATGCATCAAGCCGGCTTTGGGTACAATATCTAATTCCACCCAATTTTCTAATATTACATAATGTAAAGCATGCTGCTTTCAGCTGACTTTCAAAATTTTCCTATATTTCTAAAACATTTGAGTCTTTGATCATATATTTTGCCAACACCAGAATTAGAACCTCTCTTTTAGTTCAAACCTAGTACTGTACAAGAGGTGTATGGGCCATTCTGTTAGTGTTTTCCTCCAAAATCATAAATTGTATATACTATGGTATCTCTTTTAATGCTTGCCCCTTCAGTACCTTTTCTTTTGCCTTGATATCAGGTTAGCTGATGAACAACAGTTACTATTCCTTAATTAGTAGTGGTTTTGTTGATGATCTATGAAATAGCTTTATTCTCTGTTGATGGAAATAAGTAGCTTTCACGTTATGTTTCAGGTGATGAATCCCTTAATTGCAGCAAAGGGATAAGCCCTGTTAAAATGGTCAATGGAGGTTTGCCATTGCTTACCAACTGCTTTATTTTATGGAATATAGAAGTGGGATGGATCTTGACTCTTTAAAGAATTTCATTTGGCAGTTGCAGTTGTACAAGGAAGGACCCGCTCTCTGGTTGAGAGGTTTGAAAAAAGAGAAAGATTTAATAGTATTGAAGATCAAGCATCTACTATGTCTCGTGTGATACCTGAAGCAGATAGAACTCCCACTTTGGTGGTAAAACATTTTGACTCTTTAAAAGCTTTTTTAGACTATTGTCTGTAGCCATTTGTCAACAGTGGCATCTCTGCTGAGTTTGAGAATTCACATTTTCATAGATTAGGTCCCTATTAATATATAGGAGGAAATTTTCAACAAGTAGGTTTTTTTTGATAAATAATTCAAAATTTCATTAGGTATATATAGAAAAGTCATTGGAAGGACTTTGCTGCTAACATATAATCAAGAATATTTGAATTGAATTATCCCTCAATAATATTTCTTTCTTGGGAAACCTTCCGTTTACTAATCCAAAGTGGTTCAGATCATCTGATGATTGCCATTGCTTTTCACCTTTTAGATAATGTGGAGAAATCAATTTGTGAATTGGTTAAAGATATGTAAATGGAAATTGGGGGTAAAAAATCTGCTCTTATTTTCCCTAAATTCTCTTTTTGTAGGAACACATTATGACTTACTGTGTATTTCCTTGAAAATATTCAGTTGAAGATGCAATTCAAATGAGACTTTGTGGCAATTTTCTGTTAACCAGTGGGAGATTAATTGTTCTTGAAACATTTACATAGAAAGATAAACTTACATGTGTATGCAATGTCACTTTTGGTTAACTAAAGCTGTTTACTTTTTGTTTCACATTGTTTTCTAATTAACAGAAAGGAGAACCTCAAACTTCTGGAAGGGACTCACCATCTTCAAATGATAAGGATGTAACTGAAGATCTCATGCAAACTCATGAACTATTCCTAAGTACCCTTCGCTCTCGCCTAACAAAATTACAGGTAACCTTATTTCTTGGAAGTCAACTTGAATAATTAAGTGATGACATGCAACCTATTGCTTTACTAGTAATAATAAAAGGAAAAAGTTTTCCTACAAACTGGTTTGAAGAAAAGTTTCTCCGACCCACTATGTGGCAATTGATATTAGTTGCATGACCTATTTAATGAGTCATGTGACATGTTTAAATAATGCATGTAAATGGTTTTATGAGTAGCCATATAATGGGTTGGAGGAAAACTTTGTCCATAATAAAATGTTTTCTAGTAGTAGTTATGGTCCCTGACGTGGACTAATTCATGCTATAAAGATAACCTCTGGAAGCTTGATGTGCTGAATTGTCCATGGATGTATTGCAATTTAGAATGTTATATTAGCTCTGCAGTATATAAAATGCATCTAGCTCTATGTAATGATGGAAAAGACTTCTTGCTGGTACAAAGAGTGGAAAGAGAAAAATGAACCAACCTTCACCATCTGTTGTTCAAGTACCTTAATTTATTTTAATTGAGACTTTGTTCTAAATTTGCTTTTACCCTGGAAGTTACTCGTTATAATGTGAACTTGCAGGTGGTGCGACATTTTTGGGACCGCAATGATATTAAAGGTGCTATTAGTGCACTGAGGAAGCTTCAAGATCTTTCTGTGGGTATTTATTTGAAAAAGTTCAAGTGTATTTTTTTTCTAATGATCCCACTAGTAATTAATGTTTTTTTTCATGCATATTTGGTTGTTCTGTTCATCATTTGATCCTGATACAGGTGCAAGCTGATGTGATCAGTGTTCTCATGGAAAAAATGGAGATTCTCACCTTAGATCTGTTTTCTTGCTTGCTTCCCGTGCTTTTGGGCTTGCTGGATAGCAAGGTAGAAAGGTAATTCTTTCATGCGTAAGATGGTAAGCAAATTCATAATGCTAGGGACTGGAAGATGTTTGGCCTAGGACTTTTTACCATCTTAGTGCAGTCACCCTATGAGGGCCAGGACCCTGCAACTAGAGCTGGATTATCTGAAGTAACGTGAATTTTCTCACATGGTTCATAATAAATTATATATTGAGCTCCCATGATGAGAAAACCATATTCTTCAGCATGATTTCGTTTTACTTATTTGGACTTGAGCCCATAGGTTGTTGACATTTTGGCAATGTAATTTTTAGGGGTAGGTATTAAACCTTGAAAGAGGGGGGGGGGGGGGGGGGGGGATCAGCATGCATATATCACAAGTTTTCGTGGTCTAAATTTATGCATAAAAAATAAGTTTATTAATCGAATAGTAAATAACATCTGATTTGAATGAAATTTGATATGCGTGTCAAAAACATAACGGTTTAAATTTTCAAAATTCACATCCAATAAAACCTTGTTGTCCGTATTGCAGATTGCTGCATTGGAATTGGAAGGGTTAGAGAATTCTCACCAATTGAATCTATCATGATTGAGGGATGGCTAAACCCTAGACCTTAGTTTTTTATTTTAGTGAAGTCAGAAAAATTTAGGAATTTGAAGTAAATTGATTTTAGGGATGGCCAAAAATCTTCTTCATTTGACTTTTATTAGTTCCTCTCAGTCTCTCTTTTGTCCTCAAGGCCAAACCACAAATCCTTTAGCTATGTTATGTGTGTGTAGCATCTTTTTCAGCTTCATTTTGGCATACTGAATCTTTCCTGGTCATTTTTTGAGTCCATTGACACCATTGCTTTTGACATGTGGAATGCATGTCTCCTGGGCATCTGATTGATTTTCCTTGTTGCAAATTTAGCAATTGACATATAGAAAGTCAAGCCATTTTTCGCTCTTGATTTTCCTGCAGGAAGGGTGGTTTGCTGGCAAAATGTGCTCAGGAATTGAATCTAGTTCTTCAAGAGTAATGTTAATTCTGCCATGCAAATGAGTTTTTGCAATTGTGGGGTGGCGGCTCAACTGACACCCTTTGACGGTACTGCATATAAAATACTACACTTCCAAATTAATTACAGTTTCTCATGTCTCACAATTTTTTCCCAATGCTTTCCTACCTTTGAGTCATCATCCTTGGCGTTTGTCAGTAAAGAGCACTAAAGCTTAATGCAACATTTTAAGCCTGGTCTTCTGTAGTGCATAATCTCCTAATTTTGATTCTTTAATTCTGGAGATTATCGTTTGTATCTTGGGTTCAATTGTATGTAATTGTAATCATGTGCCAATTTAAAATTCATCTGTAATATTCAGCTATATATATTTGTTCTCCAACTGCAGCAGTTTATTTATGTATTCAAATTCTTTTTGTATGGGAAATGCAATTCTAATCG